>NW_010251075.1:51093-64918 GCF_000690775.1 Eurypyga helias
CACCTGGCCTTGTTGAACTCCATGAGGTTGGCAGTGGCCCACCTCTCCAGCCTGTCCAGGTCCCTCTGGATGGCATCCCTTCCCTCCAGTGTGTCAACTGCACCACACACAGTGTGCAGCAAACGTGCTGAGGGTACATTCAATCCCACTGTCCATGTCACTGACAAAGATCTTAAATAACACCGGTCTCAGTACAAACCCCTGAGGAATGCCACTCGTCACTGGTCTCCACTCAGACATCAAGCCATTGACAACAGCTCTCTGGGTGCAACCATCAAACCAGTTCCTTACCCACCATATGGTCTATTTGTCAAATCCATGCTTCTCAGAAGGAAGGAGGACACCTGAGCTCCAGGTCAGTGCCTGTAGGACATTGCAAGACCTGATATCCTGAGGAGCAACCCTAGGGAGGTAGGTGATCTGACTGCCCTTCTGACTCTTGCTGCCAGCGCACAGCTAAGCATGCCACATAAAAGGCACAGCCCCAAAACCCACAGTGGCATTTCCCCCGTCAACCAAGAACTCACAACATTAGTAGCAAAGGTGTGAGAGGTTCTGCGTACACAAATTGCATGAATCATTTATGAAGAAAAAGTTTAAGGAACTGAATGCAGTGTTACTGTTTTCTTACTATATTATACGGCTCTAACAAATGCAAAATGGAAATGCAGATATGTATCTACGAAGTTGTAAATACTGTACTGCAGTTACTATGTCCTTCTGTACTCATAGATCTCATGAAAAGAACTCAGTGCTTTTAGGTTAAATTTTATTTTGTTTCCTGGGCCTATGACAACTAGTTATAATACTGAGTAAAATAACACTTCAGTTATACTATTTCAGGCACAGAACAAATAAACCATAGTATTTATTCTGTTTTTGCAAACCCTTCTGACTCATATTCTTGTAAAGCAATGATGGATCTCCTCATTTTTTTTAATTTCTCTTCACTCCTGAAAAAATATTTCAGGCGCATAAATTAGTTGAGGCCAGGGACAGATGTGTAATATCTCATCTTTTCCTGGAAACAATAAGAAATCAGATAAGTCCCTCAAGCAGAGTGCATTAAAGGTGACAGAACAGAGATCTGTCAGAGACCTCATCAAACACAGACAATATTCTGCATTAATTCAGTGTCCATTTTGATTCGTTGCAGTCAGATGGAAAATGAGGCTTGAGTGACAACTTTATTTACTAAGTCATAGGCTGCTGAAAATTTTATGAAATGATGCAACATACATGCAAAACAGTGGGGCTTTTTATTAGAAATGCTTGATAAGATACAATGAAAATGTGAGTAATTCTCATTAGCTATTTGTCAATAAAAGGCATGGAAAATAAATTAGATTAAAACCCTGCTCTGCATAATACTGCCTTTGTGTTTGCAGAAGAAACCTTATCACAATACCTTTTAATAATATGGAGCATCTATCACAGTGTTTGTTTTTTACCCCTTATGCCAGGAATGCTAATTGTTGACTTCATTTTGTCTTCAGCCAAAGCTCCCATTTGTGATTTAGAGCATTATCCTTTCCAATATTCTTACATCAGTGGTTCTTATGAAACATCTGGCAGTTTCATTGCTGCAGACACTATCTTAACCAAAGGTGCATTTTCAGATACAGACTCCCAACTTCTTTCAGAAAAGCCGATGTGTGTGCAATGGCTTGTGTCCTGTGCAAGGACAATCATATTGTACCTAACGCTGAATTAAAACCAGCAGAGAGAGTCAGAGATAAAAAAGGTGAGGAGAGTGCACAGCCCCAGGGCACTATAATGAATATCATTCTCATGGAAGGTGTCATTACTGCTGGCATTTGAGATTGAAAATAGGAAAAGTTATATTAAACCTCTCTCATAATAGTAGTAATAACAACCCTTTAGAATAATTTTTAAATTAACCTTATTAGTAAACTCATCTAGGTTTAGTTCTTTCCATGATTCCCAGCAGAGGAATTCTTTAGAGGGCTAATGCCAGCTATATTTTTCCTCCTCTTCTGACAGCTTTCCTTGAACTCTACACAGAAATCAATTTATCTCCTCATTCTTCGTACATGCGGCAGCTTCTACATAGAAATATTCCTTTAAACAGAAGCCAATTAAAGGGCTGGCAAACTGTTTTCAGAAATGAAAGCTGCCTGTTCTAAAGCACTGAACACCAGAGCCAACTACAGAGAAAAAACCTACCAATTTTCTTTTTCCAATTTAAAAGCAAACTTATCCTGATGCCAGATACTTCTAAGTGACATGGGGCAAAAGGAATACACCATAGTTAAATATAGCAGAATAATAATTTTCCGTGGCTTTCTGTAGTGGCACACAAATATCTGTGAGTAATGCCCCAACGCTACCAGTGAGCAGGGCACTTAATAAAACCCAAACAACTGTCACACATAGGTTATAAGGTCATTTCTCACACATAAGATAAACTGGAAATCCATTCAAAGGATGGAATCTGAGAAAGTGTTATGAAGTTTACTAGAAAATAAAAAATGAGTTTCACATGTTATTTTATTTCTCAAGGGCAATTTGATAAACATATGCATACACTGACAATGCATAGGTTACCTACAAAAAAGGAAAGAAGTTGGTATCATAGGAATTTAAAACAGACATGTTGCATTATTGTTATTTATATAAACACAATAAAAATGTACAATTATGCAATGATGCATCTTGCGGTACATTTCAGAGTTGTTTCCTGATTATATTTGAAATACCATAGGTAAATATTATTACCACATGGAAGATAAAACTGAAACACCAAGTTCAAGGCCAAAGGCCATATTGATTTAACTCTTGTTCCCTAAATGAAGCATCAAAATCCAAACCCTGTGTAGTAAGTAAGTAGTTGGGTTTCAAGGGTAATGTTCTCGGGCAGCTCCGCATGTGGCTGCTGCCCTTGGAGAGTCAGCGAAGGCTGCAGCTGTTTGGAATCTCTGAAAATCACCATTCGTGATTCACCTTTTAGTCAATAGAATTCAAGCCTCTTGTTTTAAATTAGGTTGTTAAAATTTACTGGGGGGGGGAGGAGTGTGGCTGTATGAGTCAGGAGCATCAAGTCCACTGCTTTAATCGCCGACTGGAGGTCACTCAGACCAGACTCTGTGCCGAGGGTCTTTCATTATACATTTTCCCAGGGGTTGACTTCCAGTGACCACGACTGTAATGGCACTGCCCTGCTGGTAACTACCACCATCCAGCTGAATATATGAAGTCAATTTTTCACCAAACACTTTGGCGTCCTATTTACTCTTGGCTGCCATGGGAAGTATTGTCCCTGTTCATGATAAAGGCAAATATAGCTTGGGGCCTGTCTGTCTGGGATCCCACCTTCCACCTCATGATCTTCCATGGCAACTGGGGTCATGTGGAGTACTGGCACTAGCAATCCTCATATTTCAGTTGCTCTTCTGCAGCAAGATGCCCTTGAGACAATCTGAATTCAGGCGCCTTTGCAGTGAGTCAGATGTCGGATGTTTCCTTTCTCTGAGACGGGGAGGGGGAGTTGGCGGGGATCCATCTCCATTCCAATCATCCTTCCATCTATTGCCTTTGAAAAGAGGCCAGTCTGTGCACATTTTATTAAATACCGCCAAGATAAGTCAATAGGGCACCTTTTGTGAATCTAAAAATAAGTAAAATAAAAATCACTTTTGAGAAGGTTATCAGAACTCCAGCCATGCATAGATCTGGCCCTAAATAATATTTGACATGAAGTTATGCAGTGCGGATTTGAATATTCTGAGAGACAAGAGAGGGAGACGATCTTAACCCATCACACTCGCACTGCAGCCTGGTTACACTAGTCTGGCCCTGGTAATGGTTGAGCTTTCCTCAGTGCGCTCCCAGATAAGGGTCACTGCAGACCCTGCTCCTGTATCTGTCTCACTGTAACACGCAGTCCCGGCTATGCAGTGCAGAATTCAGTTAAACAAAATGTTCAGCTGGAGAAAGACTAATGGGCCTTCCAGCCACCCTAAAAGTTGGCTCTGCTCAATGCTGCAGGAGAAGGGAGAAGCCCTCAGCCCCAGTGCCCATGAGCTGCTGTTTATCCAGCTGCGAATGGGAGAGAGATGTTCACAGGAAAGACAATTTCCTCATAGGATGAGAAAGTACAGTGTTACAACGCTTCTCAACCATTATTTCAGTGTGTAATGTATGTGTTCAGGAGTGGAAGCAACAGAAAGAGAGGAAAAAAGAAAAGGTGGACACAAGCATAAAGAGGCAGAGAGGTTCATCTTTGTGATACACGTATTGCCACACCTTGCCACAGCTGCTCCATGCCTTGCACTGTTCATACCTGTAAAACCATGGAGTGGAAATCAGAGAATGAGTAATCGGGATTTTTTTTTAGCACTATACTATTTGAGACATCTACATAAAATGCACGTTGTGATTGCCTGGATCAGTGAAGAGATCTTGACATGGTCTCCATGACCAACAGAGCAGAATGGGAACTTCCTGAGCCCCTGGGAGCTCCCGTTTTGATTAAACATCTGAGAAATTTCCCAAAAGACTATTACGCTCAATCAATATGACATTGCTTCATCTAACGAAATTCTTTTAACATCCAACAGCCTTTGAATCACGGATTAGAGAGGGCAGGTTAGTTCAGATTCTGAACTACATTTTAAATTACATAATTATCTAGTATCATCACTGTATATATTAGAACATCCATTTTCAATGGAAAACCCCAATGTTCTTAAAAATCTGTTTTCAAAATTGCAAGAACTGAATATTTTAACATTTTGAAATATTTTGAAAGCTTTCAGGCTTTCAGGCTTGTTAATGTCATTCAACGTCAACTGCATATTCTTTAACATAGAAATAAATGAATATTCCCTATAATTATTGCTGACATCCATAAATCTTGAAGCTAAGACAGTCAAAAGCATAACTACTTACACAACTGTATTTACTGCTGAATTGTAGGTATTTTATTGTCATTAAAATATTTGCTATTATCCAAAACACGTGTATTTTGTTATATAAAACACATTTAAACAGGAAATTTGATTAAGGCAAATTCATTAATAAATGACTGAGTCTTGATTTTCCTTATTGATACTACAAAAAAGCTTACCTGGGGTTTTGTTACTGTACAAACAGTTCACATATGTAATATCTTTGTTCCTTGTGTGACACTTTAAATGTTGTGGCTTGCTGGAATGTGTTAGATATTATACTAACAGAACATTCTCGGAATTTTCATAGAAGTCTCATGCAAAACTCTAGTATGTGAAATATTTTTTATATTGTAACTTACCATAGTTATATTTGCAAATGCATTTTAGTCCTAGTTCCACACAACTAATCTTAGCTTCAAAACTAGCAGGTTATGTCACTGACTGAGGTATTATTTTTCACCAAACTGAAATATTTGGGACTAACTTTTTTGGACTAAAAACAACTTAAAAGGTCTCAGGTTTATGGGATTGGGGTTTTTTTTTTAGTTGGCAGGGTGTGGATTTTTCTTAAAAAAGGAAAACTGGCAAATAGAGGACAATGAAGCTGAGCCCAGTTTTGCAGGTGCAATGGATATGAGCATAGGAAGTCCATTTCCCAGGACAGGGTTTATATTGTGTCACTCTTATCCTCATGATCCCTTTTTCCGTCCATCACAGCCACCTGTATTATGTCCACTAATGCCTGCTAACTGTTCACTACTTCTTTCTTTCAAGCATCCCTTATAACTCCTATTTCTTGTAAAAACACATTTACCAAGCTCCCATGAAAGTAACCAAAATTCCTAATGAAAAATGTAATGCTGTTATTATTTTTTGTTTGTGTGTATTATGCTGATAGTTTTATCTCAAGATCATGGTATCTGCATTTAAATTTCAGGAACTTTTCAGATGAGGTTGAGAACCAGGAATATTTGGTGTATGCTTTACTTTTCAACTTCGTGCATTCAGTAAAGTAAGTTTTATTTCTCTTTTTTTTTTTTTTTTTTGTAAAATGCATATTTTAGAACACTAGAACCACACACAAAAAAAAAGAAAATATTTTCCACACCTATATTACATGGTGTAACTCACTGACTCCCAGCATTTTGTATTACAGCTTCAGCCTCTAAACATGTCTTGAGATGAAATATGGGCCATAAATCAGATTGGGATGCAGGTCTATTTTACATATTTGGAAGAACTGTAGAGAAAATGCTAGGAATTGAAGGGCTGATCTGACAACTCTTTGGGGTAAGGTCCCTGAAGAGGTGGAGGAAAAGGAAGAGGATAACTCTTAGATGTCTAAATCAAAGGGATTTTGCTGCCTGAAAGAAGTAAATGTGAGCATACAGATTATTTTCATGAATTAATGTGACTAGAATACCCAATGCAGGCAGACCTGACTTGATCATGAAATCATTGAATTAAAATTTTTTGGCCCTTACATCAAATGAACCACAAATAAAAAGGACTCTCTTTTCCCTAATAATAGTTACATCACAACTTCATCACAATTTTTTTTTGTACAACAGTGTCCGTTATAACTTACCACAAAAAAAAAATACATTCTTCAAAAAAATAACGCAAGTCTGTATCAGGGAATGGTACAGATCAAAACTTGGCTGCCAGCCTAGAGAGAATCTATAGATATATCCAATGCTTCTCATGGGAAAGTATTTTATGTCATGTCAAATTTCGGCTGGCCTCATACAAGAATGGAAGTGTGATGCAGGAAGCACTGTACTTCACATCTCATTTATTTCACTGAGTTAGAGCAAAGACTAGTTCCCCCATACACTGCACTTGCCAGCTGGCTTGGAGCCTATAGGACCATTGTTGGTCTAACAATCTCTTGTTTGTTTGTTACCAGATTCTTGCTGGACTTTTAGTCAGAGCAGTGTCTCTCCAAGTCCTTGAAAACTACAGTAAGCATAAAGCATGAATGTTTATTTTATTAAGGAAAAAATTACTTGCTCCATTTTTACATACTCCATTTTTACATACATACATCTGAGGTAGGGGAGATGGAGGAAGGAAGAACAACACAATCATTAGAACAATAAGGTGGTAAAGACATGATAAAATTGGAAAAATAAAAAACCATATAAATGGGAAAGAGGTACATTCTCACTTTAAACATTTTCAGCAAAATGGGTAGCAGGATGATCTGCTCATCAGAGAAACACAGTTATGAACTCTTCTTAGGACACTCACTCAGATGAAACTCAAGGGACATCTCATTATTGGTTCAGGTCCACAACATGGACTATGCCACCATTGTGAAAGGCACCTACAAGATGAACCCTGTACATACACACTCATGAACAGGCACACCTCCTCTGCTCCTCCATTCAAATGGCCAGTGGCCAAGGCCACAGTCACTTCCCTGTAGACCCCGACTGAGGGGTGTTTAAGAAATGTCTTATGCTGGATGGAGTTGCCACAGTAGAAACACAAAGTCCCATGGGTTTCAAAGCTTGTGCAACTCTCTCTTTTAAAAAGCTAAATCACCTCAATTCTGATAATTTCCTTTCTTATATATGTTCCCTTTCAAATGATTCTGATCAGTGCCTTTCCTCCAACAGTGGAGGCAGAACCCCTGAGGACGAGGAAAAGTACTGCGATACCAAACATAACCAAGGACATCTATTTCTCACTATTGACTTTGTTGGAATTTTGATGCAAGAGAATTTTGGGCATGAACCTGAGATATAGAATCACAGAATGGTTTGGGTTGATCAATCAAACCCTGTCCCATGGGCAGGGACACCTTCCACTAGACCAGGTTGCTCAAAGCCTCATCGAGCCTGACCTATACTTTAATGGTAATAAGCATGAAGGAAAACACAAAGGATATGAGGTATAAATACACTGCTTTGCTGCATAGCTGAGTAAACAGTCTCCTGATTAAAACAAATTCTTCTTACAGCACTGCAGTTTTCAATTATTAAACAAATTCCTCAGTGACTCAGTTTCCCCAGATGCTATATCAAGACTTTCAGTTTGTATGCAAAACATGGCTAGTAAATATACCTGGGGAAAGAGCATCCCTGGACCACTAAATAGTCTATCAGGTCACCATTACAGTTAATTCTCATTTGTTCTTTCTCCTCAAAACTTCACTTTAAAAGTTTCTATCAGCTGATGAGATTTTTTTTTCTCAGTATAATCAGTTAATTTATTTAATGTTTATAGTCATTAAGGCTTTTAGTAGAATCATTTAAAAATATGCTTTCAGGGACACTTCAGCTCTATTAAGCTTTTTAAATAGATTAAATCCAGGGTCCCTGCTTTCTGAATACAAAAGCAGATCTTGCCTGTGAAGCCAGAAACAATTTAAAACATATGAAATGCTGTAGAATTAATCTGTCCAGAACCAAAAGGAAGACTGTATTTATAGTAGCTGATTTATTTGTTTGATATACAGTATGTGCTCTGGTTTATAATTTTTAAGGTGTGTGAAAAGGGTCACATTATATATTACAAAAATAGCAAGGCAATGATTTACAAGACATCACGTTGTGCCTATTGACCTTCTCAATAAGAAAGGTTGGTGGTTGTAACAGCAGTGAAAAATTAAACCCATGGGAGTCAATTTAATGTAGTATAAACTCTTTAACAACCAGCAAAATAGCCATATCAGCTGTTCCATCTGCAGATTGTGTTTCAGTTGTAAAATGCAGTTTTTAATAAAAAGTGCACAAGCTTTCTTTATTCTACAAAGCATGTGTTTCCTCCTCTGTGGAAGCAGCTGCTCCCTACCTTTCGTGTGTTAAGAATGAAAGTATTGTGTTATAACTGGTCTCCTCAGTGGGAGAAGGAAAAAAAGGAAGAAAGAAACTGCTTAACAGCAGCACAAGTCATTTTGTCCAGTTTCCTTCTGAAAATTAATCTCTGAGCTCTGAAGAAAAGATGTACATCTGTTTGTCCTTTGTTGTGGACAAATGCATTAGTCTGTCCACAAGGAAAACAATATTAGCCCATGTACAGCTTGAAATAATCAATACTTAGACTTAACAATTGGGTAATGCTTCATGTTAACACACTCACTGTGAAAATGAGAGGTTAAGGGCAAGATATCTCTTTTAATTATCAGAGCCGTATGTCATGGACATTCTAGAAATAATGGTATCTGAACACATCTAAAGCATTGCCAAGCAAAAGAAAGACAAAAAACATTCAAACTGTGATTTTCCTTATGATTTACCTCATTTTTTGCAGGATTATCTAGCTGCCCCAGTACCTTACACAGATGAAAGCTGGCAGAGGAGATAGAATCTCTGTATATCTCTGGTTTATTATCCCTATGATGCTCACCTCACTCACTTTTTGCAAGGAATCAGACAAAAAGCAGCCTAGAGGTATACAGAGATTGCTAAAGCTATGTATTAATAGCCACCATCCTCTAAAACAGAACAAAAGCTAACAACAAAACAATGAGACTAACACACCAAGTATTCTAATTTTGACTTATACCTTAGGGGGACCTTCCAGAGAGAAAGCTAATGGCAGATACTGCAGAAAGACAATACCAGAGGTATAACTAGCACAATTTGGCCATTGGAACAGTGCTGTGGTGTATTTTGGTTTTCTCGACAAAAGAGAGTTTTTTTCTATAGCTGCTACTGTAATAATTTGGTGAAATGTGGAAGCTCACTGAAGGTTTGTGCTTTGCACCGGAATTTATTTTCCTCACCAAGGAAGCAAATGTCAAGACAGTTGAAGGCAAGAAGATTGATGTTTGTGCAGAAGCATACAAGAGATGTGAAAAAGAGGGGAGTTCTTTTCCAATTTAGCTCATCTATGTGGGAAGTTCATTATGGTATTTCCTTTATAGCTTATGTCTCTTTCAGCATAGCAGTATTAAAACAATTGATGGTGCAGCACTAGAGCTATTTTTTACATCTTCCTGTGAAAGTTCACTAAACACTCTATCTCTTATTCTCATTCCAGTTACGTATAATATATGAAAAGAACAGGTCTCTTCAGAGTGTGTTTTAAGTCATAGTTCAGTGTGCTATGTACTGTAGCAATCTCCACACATACATTTTAAGCCCTACTCGATCTGTTGATTAGAATGCCCTGGAGAGATAAAATGAGTTAATATTTCACCACTGTGCTTATTAATGGTTAACAATTTCATTGGAACATGATATTCCCGTATTGAAAACTAGGTGAGTTGAAGGAATGGGGTTGATTGTATTAGCTTGTCAAAAAGATATAGACAAAGTTACTGAAGCTTTGATAATGGTTAGAATTAAAGAAGTACCATAACATAATAGATGTCTCTTGTGCTTTTCCTGATCCTAAGGTATTTGTCAGTTCTGAGAAGACCCCATAAAAGACAGGTGAAACTATCTGTTATAGCCAGTCGGTGTTAGCAGCAGGAGAGCAGGCTGTACTGTTGCTAGGACATGAGGAAAGCAAATCTAGATCAAAACCTTTCCCAGTTACTAAGGCTGGTTTTCAAAAATGCACATCCTCTTGTCCCCCAGGGCTTCTGCTTTGCTTTGTTATGGAAACCCAAGTGAAATAAACCTAAGTGGGAATGCTACCAAGATGGACACTGGGTTCAGGACCAGTCTCACAGAGGTGTACATGGCCTTCTCAGAGAAAAGCAGAGAGGAAGCAGATTCTCAAGTTATTCACCACACTGTTAAATGGCATTTTAAAACATGGTTATCAAAGAAGAATTTTCCTCCCCCCTTGCCTGTTGTTTGCTCAGAATTTTCAAAGAATCATTCAAGGGGTACCTGAATCTTTGTGAAACAGAATCAACCAGTAAATCAGCAAAATTGTCTGGAGTCAAGTGTGTAATGAAAGAGATCCTATTTCTCATTTAATTGGAATGAAATGTCTGAGTGTATCCAGTATCTCCAGAGGTAGGTTTATAACCTTTTATACCTGAGTTCCCCAGGTTGCAAGCACTTGAATAAAACTCCCAAAAACCTATCAGAAAGACATCCCAAGCATTCAGTTGGAGCCGCTTAAGGTCAAAGATTAAAGAGAAAAAACAGGGCAAAAGCAACTCCAGAAAGGAGTCGTATTAAGGATCCTTGTATTGCCTACCATATGGCTTGTGGAGATAGAGGATTTCTAATCACATACTGTCCTGTCACCACAGGAAGCTAATGCTGGACCTTCTGAGGTATCACAGATCACTGCAGACTAATAGTCTTGTGGAAGGCCACATAAGAAAAGTTCAATATTAAAGCAGCTGGGACATTTGACATTTTTTGATAATAAATATTATCAACAACATCAGCTAAAGTTCAGAGAAACATCTGAACTTCACATGTCAAAATTTCTAGTGAGAAGTATTGGAAAAACTTTTAGACCAACATTTTCCTGGGAGAGGTGATCAGCTCCAGGAATCCTTGTGCCTTGGGCATAATTCAATACTGTTTCTATCCTTTGCCTCCTTGATCACAAAAATTAGAGCTGCAGAAGACTCCCAGGTCACCAGACTGCTACATATTTTCAAGCCTTTCCCACTGCTCATTTAATGAGAGAAAGTCCAGACAGTGACACTTGTACCATTTCTTTCAGGAGACTATTCCTTATCTTTAAGGGGGAAAAAAAACCCCTCTTGCATGAGTCTTCAATAGCCCCCTAACAGCAGTGTCTGGTAATGTAAAGTGCTGCTGTACTGAGAGCAGGAAGCAAATTACATCTGCTGTACAATTTCCACTGGTGTAACTTAAGTGCACACAGTGCAGTGACATAGAATCTAGTCCCTAAGATTTCACTTAAGAAAAGTGCTGTCTCCATTTTTTTTACTTTCTCTTTTTACTTCTGTTATAGATGCTGTCCTTCTGTGAAATCTAAAGCCCTCGCAGGAGCTGTATTCGTACATCATATCAGCCATTGTGTAAAGGGAGAAAGAACTTGAACCTGAGTAGACTAAGATACTTCCAAGAGCATAACACTGGTTTCATCAAGGACTTTACAAACTAGTACGTAAAAGCTATAAACATACAGGAGTGAAAAACTAAATAGACAAATCACTTTAGATCTATTAATATACATCTCCCAGCCTACAGCAGCAAACCTCTATACCATGGTCAAGAGAAAGAAGTTAAAAAAAACCCTGATGCTTGACATTGTAGCCCATAGGCTACAGTGCATTGAGTTCAAGAAATAATAGCATGTTTGCTTTTTCCACCCCCCACTATATTGCCTGTGTCCCGGAATCTATATACAGTTCAGGTTATGGATAAGGAAATCCTACTCAAACTTACCAAACCTACCTCCTTCCAGTGGCTTTTGACTCAAGGTGAACCAAATACCAGATATGGGCAGATGTTCACAAGCAGTTGAGTTTCCATAGCTAGTTTCCATAGGTTGCTGTTTGCCATTGAGCTGCAGTGGCTGGCTGTATGTATCTATGTCACCTAATACATATGTGAAACAAAAAAGCATTAGCTTAAATCATTGCAAAGGTCACATTTGCCATTTTATGTAAGTAGCATTGAGATGAGGCTCACTAAAATAAAATATTTATTTCTAATACAAACCACTTTCATAATTTCAGCTAACACATTTTACTTCTCACTTGTAACAGGCAAGCAGCATTCATGCAATTAGGTAGCATAGCTCATCTGCCAGCTGGTAACTCCTTATGCATCAATAATTTGGTTGTTAACAATTGTCCTGTTATATGCATAGTTTGGAAGGAGCAGGAGGCAGGCTTCCCACAGACTGAATGCTATAAAACCTTCCCCAAAAGAGAGCATGGAGAATTTCTTATTCCTCTTTACCCTGACACATCTTCCCAGCACAGCGCTCTCACAGAAGGGCCTGAATCCTACACAAGGCAGGAGGGGTCAGTCAACACCTACATGGCTTGCTCTCACGTAGCTTTACACCATGAACACTAAGGCACGTCTGGTTTATTTATTTATACTTCAGTGAAGGTATGCTAGGTAAGTAATTGGAGCCAAATAAAACCTGCTGGTTTTGCAAATTGGGATTAGTGGCTGAAGCTTTCTCATGTCACCTCTAAACACTGAGGTAGGTCCCAAGATAGCTTTAGTGATGATTACCAAGCTATAATACAAGCTGTCAAATCTGTTACAATCAGGGGTTAAAATAATACACACTCTGGAATGATTAATTGCTATAAATGCCCTGAGGCGTAAAAATATTGTTTGAGATGTTGTAAATAATGTGGCTGGATCTAACTGCAATTTGATATGTCTGCACTCTTTTTTTTTCCATGTAGCCTGGCCCCCAGTGTCTTTTCAGGTCTGCTCTTCAGTCTATGTTAGCCACAAAAGTAACAGTACCTCCCTATACAGTATACAAACATCTGGGTCAATCTGAGGTCAAAGCTCAACTAAAGGAGGCGGCATGCAATAAATATAAATGAAGTATATTACTATGATAAATAAAAGTGGTCTACACTATTGCAAACAAGCTTGACTGATAGTGAGGACATTTCCAAGACACAGGGTCAAGCTTGGTGCATCAGCAAGGCTGAGGGGCTGAATGAGATGCTTTGCTGCAAGCAACTCTGAGACAAAAACCCCCAAATAGGCTATGATCTCATAGAGCAGACTTAGCAATTATGGTAATAAAGTCATCCTGACATTAGACTTTCTGTTACCATTTTCAGATCTTTGCTGTCACCATCAAAGACATTGCTATTTCTTTCCTGTTACAACTTTTTTCCACAAGTGTCTAGCATTGGCAATATTTGCTTGGTTTCATCACTGAGGCTTGCTTTCCCATTTCGTTCTTTTCTCTCTGCAATTTTTATTGTCAAGTAAAAGGTCTTTAAAAAAAATATGTAATTTTCATTATCTACAGTATACCAATATTTGAAGTTTGTATTTAGAAGACACATCCTCTGGAAAAATGTAACAGAAGGC
>NW_010251075.1:64940-89804 GCF_000690775.1 Eurypyga helias
TAAGTTTTGCATGTAGATTTTATGCAGTGGTGGGCTGAGTTCTGACAAGGACTAACTCCATACAGTGCAACTCTATGAAGACAGGGAGCAATTCATCCATAAGCCTACCTGCTGGGTGGGTTTTCAGTAAGGCTCCGTGGAGTAATGTGAAAACAGAGCCACTGCGCAGAATACAGTGCTCGAGTACTCAGGATCTTGCTGCAGGACTCAGCACTAAGCTGAGTAGCCAGACTTGCTGTCTGGGGGATTATAGCGCAGAGAAGCACAGTGGGAAAAACGTCTTCATTGGACAAAGACTTGAAAATTAAAAAAAAAAAAGAAACAAACACAGGCAATCAAAATATTCTGCATAAAGTGCTGCAGAAAGGAGTGGGAGGCAAAACTTGTACCATATCTGAGTTCCTTTACCATCCTTTAATGGAAGTCTGGAGAATGAGGAAAGTGTGATGAAATGTTAAACAGCAACACACAAGTCTTCTGTATTTGGAGTACAAATGACTAGTGACATAGGACATTCCATTAAATGATGTCCATGAAAAGCAAGCACATAGTGAATCATTCATTCACACAGGCTTGCAATAAGAATGTTGCAGAACTCATCTCTAGGCTGATATTGCTGCTATTTAATGTAGTTTCTAGCAAGCCATTTATCATATTTATGGCTACATTTAACCCTTTTTACTATGTTCTTTTTTCACGAGTTCTTCTAGAGAAAGTCTATTCCACAGCTTTATGAAGCTATGAACTGGAGAATAATGCATGACCTAAAGCAAATGGAGATGAATGATGCCCACATTATACTGGTTATCCAGACCTATCAAAGAACTGCCAATATATCAAGCACTGTTGACCAACTTTGCCATGCCTATACTTTCCAGAACAGATAACAAAATGAAATTGAAGGTATGCTTCAAAAGCTCCCATTATGTTATCCTGCATCAAGGTTTGTAGCAAATCTGAATACTTGGTTTTGAAAACTGAAGTGTTATCCTCATCTGTACACTACAAATTCCTGGCTTTTCAGCAACAGAATAGGAGCACTGCCTAACCTTTCTGAATAACCATTTCCTTTGAGACCACACTTCAAAAAAATATGCAGAGCTTATTAAAAAATGTAGCTGGCTTTCAGACTACTTTGTGTCTTCCAATAATTTGGATTGTTGAAAAAATACAAACACTAAGTAGCAGCTGCTGGACCACACACCATGTGAAAGAAAGAAAACCGCATTTCTGTTGAGAGGTTTCTCAGGAGCTTCACACCATGCAAATCCTTCTGCTTCAGCTAAATCCCTGGAGTATGTAATCCTGATATAGTTAAACTGTTCTTGGATCATTTACTTCCAAAAAAGCTTACTTTGCTGCACGCTTGGTATGCAATTATTTATAGAGAAAGCCCAGTCCCTTTGCAAAGCAGAAAACAGCTTCTGGTGCCTCAGTTGACATTTGATCTGCATCTTTTCTTTTTTTTATTTTTTTTTTCCCCAGCCATAAAATTCATTGAAATATCACATAGACTCTCTGAGGAGGTACAGAACATAGCTTAAGAATGCTTATATTGGGCCAGACCAAGTGTTCATATTCCCCAATATCCTGAATAATCAGAGAAATATAAGAGCAGGAAAAGAATACAGTGATGCTTCCTCATGTTCTTAAATTCCCTGAGCCTGAACCACATTTCTGTGGTTAATTAATAGCCCCTCTTTCATTAATGTTTTCAATTTATTTTAAAACCCACTGATATTTTGACATCTGCTACATTTTGTGGCAATTAACTTTAGCAAAGAAATGAGCATCTTCAGTTCCCTTTAATGATGGCAAACTTAGAGAAAACTCAAACTTTTCTGGATTGGATCCTTAGGCTTCCTGTGTTTTTGTTTTCCTCTTCTTCAAAATTTGGATACTGATGCTTACTCATCTGTCTCACTGGCATGAGTCATCCTACTAGTTATTTTATTAACATTTGTTAGTGAGACCTGTTGATACAGTAACATGTGTTAATCTGCACTGAAGACATTTAGGCAAGGTGTTACTAATTTCTTGTTTTCATTTTTAACTAAAGCTTGTTCATGACAACTAAAGTTGTGCAAACTTCTAATACATGTACTGTATGCAAAACATTTCTTCATGCTGGACAGTTTCCAAATTTTAGTTCAACTGATGAGTACTATATATTAGTGGAGAGAGAGAGTTAGTGCAAGATTATTTCTTTAGGAATCATCATATAAACTGTATTTTGTTATTATAAGTTAAGCTTCTTGAAACACTATTCTACCACCCATAATTTTCTGAGTTTCTGATACTTTTGGTCAACACATTTTTAACATTAGTTTGGATTGTGCTAACTGCAGAGCTGTTTCAAGTTTAGAAGATCTGAAGAAGGGATTTTCTACATGTAGTCCCATAGCAACCTCACCTGATTCAGGCCCCAAGGTGATGGAGTAGAATCATGGTTAATAGTGGGAAGACTTGATTTTGTCCTCTAAGCTAGAGACCCTTGAGGGTCATGCCCAAGACTGGTAACCATGAGAAGTGGCATACCAGGAACTGACACAACTTTCTGCGACTGCCATGCGGGAAAGGGATATGAGGACCAAGTGAGCATAACACTGGGAGGAGCAAGCGAGGGTGAGACAGCCAGGTAGGGAAAAAAACTTGAATCTTGCTAGTTCTTAAACCCCACTATTCAGGTGCACCCCTAGTTGCTGTTTACTATCCCTTGCATGTGACAGGTGAGCAGCACACACACAAGTAAATGGAGAGCCCAAGCACAGTCAAGTCAGCTGATAATTAGTGGACAGTCTGGTAGGGCAACACCCTTTCATATTAGTTCACATAGAACAGGTTTCCTCTTATATTTTGTCTCTCTCTGAGGTTCAGATGCCACATACAGGTGAAAAAGACTACACTTCATTACACTGCCCAGCATAGTCTCCTTCAGGTCAGTCACAAACAGAAGCCTGGCCTCTCCCTTCCAGCATGGTTGGAAAGACAATACAATGTCTGACTGCATCTTCCCTTTTCCAAGGGGACCTGCCGCTCAGCACAAACTGTTCCCACTGGCTGTAGGAAACAGGGTTAAACTCCTTCCTACTGCATGTGATTTAGACCTGTACCTCGTTGCTCCTGTACACCTACAGACATCACCTATATGTAGGGAACCACTCTGCAGTCCTTATGGAACTTCTCCATTTACAAAAAAAAAAACCCACCAGACTTCAAAATGTGAGAGCAAGGGAAGAAGAAAAAAAAAAACAAAACGGACAACTCAAGAAATGTTATGTGTCAGTCAGCCATGTGTTCCAGTCCTCAGTTTGTTCTGCCCATTCATTTTTAATAATGGCTGGAGTGGGGTTGTAGCTTGCACTTCCCACCATTCACGTAGGCGAAGGGTCTCCCCACCGTGTAGCTATCCTGACTTTCTGAACCAGGTTTTTTGCACTCTTTGTCGACAGGTGGGAGAGCTTCATCAAAAGACTTGATAGAGCCCAACTGTGATCCTGGCTATTAGCCTGACTGTAATGCATTTAATGCATACTTCACTGATGCTGTGTGGTGGCATTAATTGTGCCTGGCAATAATAAGGCAAGTGTTTCATAAAAGCCTGTTTCACCAATATATATGTATTAACCAAATTGATAATTCCCACACATGTAATTGTGATTATTATGGAATCATATTTGTTGTCATAATTAACTGAATCCCATCTTGGTTTAGGGCTCTTTTGTCTAGGACTGAAAGCCTAGAGACTATTTGTGCTAGAGGCACCTGGATAACCTCACAACTCTTTTAAGATCAGCTTCCTTCCAGACTCCCAGGATTTTGCTGGTGCTCCGAGCAGAAATCTCTTCAAGTAATTCTTTGGGTTTTTTAGGAATAAGTTATCCAGGACTGCTGATTTGAAATGATTTATCTCTTGTACAAGGGTTGGGTTTTTTCAATCTCTTTTTCAGCTCTTAACTGAGTACTTCATCATCATGAGAAAGAAACACTTCCCTAGTTTTATTTTGAAAACAGAACAGGGATTTATTTACTATACACTCCTGCATTTCCTGTCTCATTATTAATGGCATTATCATCTCTAGTAATGGGCTTGTATTATTGCTGGGATTTCATTTGTTCCTAATATACTTTTAAAAAGCTCCTTATTTTATGTTGCCCAGAGACAAATCCATGATGTTATTATCCTCTCTTATCAATTACATTCACCTCACAGATTATATTGATTATTTTCTATTTCTTTTCTTTTCTCTTGTGATATATTTTGCTGGATTTTCCCCATTTCTGACAGGTCCTTTTACTTCGCTCCTGCAATAGAAGGATCTAGGACCAAAGTTGCTTCTCTTTTGACTGTGGACTCACGGCTTTCTTGCCATATAACAAATCTTCTTGAAGAAATCTAAATAGCATTTTACAGCAATGTTTTTTTTTTCTTTCAGTTGTTCTGCTCTCCTTGACTCCTTCAAAAATACCTAATGTGTATGTTTCAGATTGGATCTGCCCTACTTTTTGGCCACAATAAATATAACCATCACAAATTTCATCTCTGTACAAGCACAATCTTCCAGTTCAGTGATTAATTCACCTTCATCTTCTGTAATAAAGCTGAAAATAAATCCACTTTACAATGGCTTCTGAATTAGAACATTTTGAATTTTGATTTTTTAGGAACTTTAATGATGTTGTACTACTGATTGTAGGATGTCTCTACCACATGCCAGCCTTCCTTATTATTCCACATTAGTTTAATGCTCTCCTGGCTGTGCTATCTAGTTTATATGCAAAAAAATTACTCCTGTACAGGTGTAACATTTAGATATTTAAATTAATCTTGGACAGTGGTGGCAAACATGTTGTGTGGATGAAGGAATGAGCAATGCCATTGTAGCAGTAATGCAGTCCCCTTTTCTCAGTCCCCTTTCCTCTGCCCCCTTTTCGTACCTAGCCCTGCTCCTGAGAGGGGAGTGGGTGCGAGCCACCTCTGAGGTGTATCAGGGAAGGGAGCGGGGAGGGAAACTTGGTTATTCCCCGTGAGCTTGTGTGCACACAGAATGACAATCTCTGTAAATATTAAGCACTCGTAATTAGTAAATAATGCAATTAGCCTAAAGCCATTTAAAAATTAAGAGGTCTTATCTATTGCAAGACCTGTGAACTCAATTATCTGTAGTTGGTCCACCTTTAGGTGAGGTGATTGTATAGTCTCGCGAGAAAGCTTTAGAAGGCAGTCATTCTAATGTCAAGATAATATGGTTTCCTTTTAAACAGATGAGGGTTTATTTGTTGTACATAATCAGGAAATTAATGCCAGTCTGGCATATTTATTTTTTTTATACGAGGCCTTTGAGCAAAAGCTATTAGTTATTTTGAACCAAATGTTCTTCTTTGTCTTTGGCCTGAAGCAGGGGAACATGATGATCTTGAAGTCCAAAATTACATTACTGTCATCTAGATCAGAATTTGGATGATGGTGGGTAAACAAATTACAACATGTAAGTTAAAATCAGCATGTGACAGTATTGGCAGTGACATGGGAACATAGCCCATCCATTCTTCCCTATAGTCCTGTGGCTTAAAAAAAATATTCCACACTGAGATTCAGCTGGTTATAGTATTGAATTTAATACTGTCCTGAATTTTTAAATGCTGCTTGTTGCTATAAACAGTTTCATGTGTAAGCATAAAGATCAGGACTCCATTCCTGTAGGAGCAGGAAAACAAAAATCATTCAGCCTTTGTTGTTTTAGCTATACATGGATACTGGACTCTGATTACAAGAAGCAGAGAGGTTTCTATATGTATACATGGGGGTTTTTATGTCTTGAACTAGATACCCATCCAAATACTACAGTATTAATGAAAATATTTCTGTAACTCTCAGTAACTTTAGGTCAACCATATGGTTAAACTGTTTGAGTCAAACCTTGCATCCCTTTTCTACCTGTGGCAAAATGTCAGAAGATGATTGTCTTAAATTGAGCAATAGTCTATAATTGTTACCCCAGCTAAATCTGTCTCACATAATGATATTATACCAAAGCAAATAAAAAATGGTATTTTCTGGTAGCCTTGAGCAAAGAAGGGAGTGATCCAGGTCTCCAATGCTGATTCTTGCAGGATTTTTTTTCTGCTCTCTCTTCACATTGTAACCTCAAAAGCCTTCCTATCTCTATCAGTAGCATTCACCTTTGTAATCTTTAAATATTGCATTAATTACCATGTTTCATTAATTATCACTTTAACGATGATCCTTCTCCTATATCCATACCCTGTATGGATAAAATTTAATTGTCTGCTGGCTTCTGGAAATAGCCAGCACTGAATAAAACTGATACATTAACTCATCTTAATTTCAGTCCCCAAACCAAGCTTGTGGGATGCAGATTAGTTCAAGAGATATTCGCTAGCTGGAAGTTGCATGTAAAATTAAGTGTCTTCTTTGTTCAATGGCAGTCTTCTTTTGTGTGGAATATAGCCCATTATCATTTATATGGGTATTTTATGTAGCTATACAGTTAGATGGAAGTGTAAGTATCCCTTTTCTTGCCCAGACTGTTGGTGACATCCCTTGTTTAAAGTATTTTTGAATGCTAATTAGGTTTTCACTGCTCCTGTCTTTAGTGTCTGCTAGAATGCAGCTCCCATCCAGTAACCACCTTGAAGTTACCATAGATCTTGCTAATTATCTGTTTCCCCATAATTCCAGTGGATAAGACCCTGCGCAATCTGTGATAAACAGGGCCTAAATTATGCAGTAAGTGTCCCTCGTTTCTGACTTTCTAGTGCAGAAAACTGGAAATACTGCAGCTTCAGGTAAATTTTAAAGATCGAGATATTATTACATTCAATATAAAATGAATAATCCATGAAAGAAATGCTTCTTGTTATTTGTCACAGTAAATTAAAATTGCTTTACCCCACACCTGCATTTTTCCTCTGCTTCCAAAATGTACCTGAAATGAAGAACTGAAGGGCAAAAAATTACCAGGGGCAACTGACAGCAGTTACACTGGTGACAAGATAATCTGGGATTTGGGGCACTAAGGAGGCCTTGGGAAATGATTTGAGACTCAGGATTCAGAACTCAGCGTGAATGTTTCTGCTTAAAAGACATGCTTGTAAAAAGCCTAACTGGTTAACATGTTAAATGGCATGAGAGAAGTGCAATTTCAGTTGGTCTGCACAGGGCTGAGCTGCTACAGTGTGTGCTAAAGCTGCTTTTAGCTGTGCTAAAGAATATTTGGCAGAATATTGCTGTCCAAAAAGCAACAGTTTTATGGGTAGACCCAGACAAGAACCTTAAATGTTGCACTGCCTAAATTTTAGGATGGAAGTGTGTCTCTCAAGTAGTCAAGAGGAAAAACTGAAGAGAGGGTATGTCTTAAAGCTGAGCCTTCTCCTTACAGTGGCACAAGGACAGAGATGGGCCAAGACGCCTCCTTACTCCTGGGGCCAGCTGGGGTCTTGGCCTGAGGAACTTTGGTTCCCAGCACAGCTGCCCTGCCAAGTGACTGCCCCTGTCACCTGGCTGGCGGCAGCCCCAGCACAAGGGTAAGGAATACTGTGCCTTGCATGGTGTAGAAACGTTCGGTTGTAGTAGACATGTTCCCAACTCCCATCATGAAAATATGAGGTCCCCTGTTTTCAATCCACATCAAATAATTCTGCAGCTCGAACGGGCAGCCCAACGCCCTTGCTAACAGTTGATGTGAAATGTCTCTCTCGCCTCAGCTCTCTACTTCCCACCTTAAATACTCGGTTCATTTAGGCAAGGCCTAAGGGCAGGGACACACAGGTAGCCCATCAGCCCCTGAAGCCCAGAAGGCTGCATACCCTGGCAACTAAAACATTTCTGGACCCATGTGAGAGCTGTGGCTCCAGGATCCCCTTTAAAATAGGAACAGCGGTGCCCAGGGAACATGTCTACTACAGAGCTCTTAATCCAGGGCAATGCTGCTTCATTATCTGCTTGGTTTTGGGGATCCTGCCTAATTGGTGAGCTTGTGAGCCCACTGGGTCAGCCTGCAGGCATGAGACATGCTGTCCTCCCCATGCGCTTATTTTGTGGATCTAGACAGGCAAAGGGACAAGAGATGAGTCCCTTGCTGTTGAGCACACCCCAGGCCATTTGCTGCCTTACTGAGAAGAAATTCCACTAAATGGCTGATCACCTGAGATTTTTGAGGACTGAAACTTTAAAAGCCTTCAGGCCATCCCTTTGTGGGTATACCTCTTAGACCTAACCTGTGCCCATGCAGACTCTTGTACGGAGCAGCGATCTTTGAATCCAGTTTTAACTGGGAGAGGGGAACACATTCATGCATTTCTTGAATGACAACAAACTCAGCTGCTGGAGTGTGATTTTGCAGTCCAGATTGCCATGGGTACAGACATTAAACTCTTGATATGAGAGCTGCAGCTTTGATATCGCCTCTGTGATTCACTGGTGTCTGCAGGATGAGCTGTTCCCGACCCCTTCTCCCATTTGCCCTTGACTCCAGGGGCTCTCTGTGGGACTGGGATGTGCAGGAGAGACTTCATTGCTTTTTTGTACCACTATGAAGATTCAGAGCAATGACAAGGATCTAGCTTGAAAATTGACATTTTATAGACCTGTCACTACAACTGTCTATCAGGCATCCCTCAAATGCTGTGTCAGGCATATCATCCATAGATGAGAAGAGGAGCATTTCACAACTTCCAGACATGAAGATGGCACAGCTCTCTAAACACATCTATCTCTCTGCAATTTAAAGCAGGTTAGACATTTTCAAGTTGATTCCTTCCCTTGTGTTGGGAGAATATCAAGGCCACTGAATATCTCCCAAACTGGTGTGTCACCAGCTTCTCAGCTATCACCTGAAAAGACAGACCAGTATAGGAGTCCGTGGGCATTTCCACCTACTGTCTTTCAACAAGTGTTTTGGCAGGCTGCTGTGAAAGTGCGTCGCAGACCTTCCAGGTCTCTAGAGCTTTCCAGGGAGGCTGGTGGACACCCGTATTCCTGGGACACTGTGTTCCCCAGCAAAAACGTCTGGTGGGCAAGAAGAATCCCTGGCAAACATCATGGCTGATGTCTCATGACAGGCTACCCCTGGCTGGCTGTCACCCTGCTTTTGCAGACAGCTGGCCTCTCTTTGGCCCCCATCCTGGCAGCAAGCTGGCTGCATGGACAGGTTGGCTCTGTGTCCATCTGCCTGGCAGATTGCAGAAGAGTATGTTGCATTTTGGAGACACTGCAATGTCCCTGCTTGAAAAAACATTCCTCTGTTTCCAAAATAAAAGCACTAAAGATTTTTTGCTTTCACTAAGAATCTATTTGGAGCTTGTTTGTTTGTTTGGGGAGGAGGGTCTTGATTACATGTAAAATACACCAAACATTTCCGTTCGCTTTTTTGGACTGCCCTCCAGGACACAGTGGGGAGATGCTTAGAGCCCAGCTACATCCACAGCTTAATTACACTCTACTGGCATTGACTCCTTAAAGAGAAAAAGGATTGTTTTGTTTCAGATTGTCTTCTAGCACTCTTACACTGTTGGAGTATTAGCTGATACAGAAACTGATTTATACATTACCTGGGCTGTGCACCCATGTACTGGGGGGTTTTCCAAAGGGATACGTTATGATCCAACTGCATTCACAGTCGGTGAGGATTAACACTCCAAATACCTTTGGTTCTTCTCCTCAGTTCTGCCCTACATTAAATATTTGAATTGAGGATGACTTACTCCTCTGCTTAAATGATATCTAAAATGGAGGGCTACAGCTCCTCTCCAACTGAATAAGGAAAGACAGTGGAAGTGTCTGAAGTAATACTCATGGTAAGAAGATTCACTTCTGCCATTCTAGCAGTTCACACTATTATTGGCTTGTTCCTTTGTATTAAATATTTTCCCATTTTTTCTGCTATAGAAATGTAATTTGCATCATGTCTTTTTCCCAGGAGGGAGATGCTAGAAACTCCTCAGGAGCTGATTAAGATTTTTCTCACTGAGTTCACATTTGTCTTGTAATGATTTGTGAGTAACCTGACTTGTTTGAAATACTAATGCTAGAAGTTTAGTTTAATTGACTAAGCCCTGGATCTTCTATAGACTTCATGAATTCTTTCCTAACTTCTTCCATTACAATGGCTTGCACAAGAAGCGGATCTGCAATCATCATTAAAATTTTTAATTTCTACATGACTTTGATCTCCAAACCTCCTACATCTTAACCTCCTACCTGCAAGATGGAATTTTTGTGATAATTTCTGCAAAGGTGACAGGACCATGACAAAAAGGAAATATATGCTTAAAATATAAAGAACTGTGGTTAACGTTGACTCCACCCGAAGGGTTCTTATAATGGAACTGTACCTATTGATTTAACACTTGTGATGTTTTCCCATTGTCCATGCAATCCAGGACTCCTCTCTATATCACTTAGTTCAGCTCCTTTTCAGAATGCCTTTTCATCGCAGGACAATGACATACCTTTCATACATTTAGAAATCTTCATATATTATCTGCTAATTAACACCCTTGTAAACAGGGTGTTTTCTCTCATCCCCTCTAACAAATCAGGCAGCAGACTCCAACCTCTCGGTGAATATCTCAGCATCAATATAGAACAAGTACATAGGCCTATGAGTGATAAAATCAGATTTGTCTTTGTTAAGTTTCAAGTCAATTAAAGATGGGCTCCTATTGATCTTGAAATTTACTGGGACTCCAGAAAACCAATTTAACAGGGTTGCGAGCCAAACCCTTACTCCATTTAATGCCTATGTAAGGCTTTTCTTCTTGCTCTTATTAGTCTTCCACCATTTCCTCCCATATTCCTTCACATTTATTTCTGTTAAGTTTCACTAGCTGTGTATCACTCAGCATTTGAATTACTGCAATGTCAGCTGTTAATGTTGGAGTATAGTTTTGGCTGTTGAAACTTATTTATCCATTCTTTCAGTTTTGCCTATATAAGAATCACCACTTGCAAACGAAGCACGTTTTGTGATTACACCTCTGAGTTATGCCCTGTTTAACACACCTCAAAATGCTACTCTAAGTGTAGGAAATAATGATTCCTTCTGTTTTGCTGAAGACAAATGGTGGCATTTTCTGAACAGATATGGTTGGATATGATCACCTTCTCCTCCTCTACTCTCAGCTGTCATACTTTTGCATGGAGAATGAACATGCTTGGTGCTAGGAAAAAAATCTGTAGATATCTGGCATGAAGAACTGGCTACAGGCTCCCAGGTAGCACAGAGGTGGGAAACTCATGTCCCAGTATGGCAGCATGGCACTAAGCTCCCTCACCCTCAACAGAAAACTTCTAGCTCAGTGCTTTGGCTCTTTGGACTTGCCATTTTGTGGTACCTAAGTCCCCATGTGCTGAACGTTAGGCTTATTTATGCTTTTCCCTTCATTTCTGGGCATCCTTTCTTTCTGATCAATGCTTTCCCTCTTATTCTGCTGAACTCCATGCTCATTTCTCAGAGAATCTAAGTGGGATGTATACTTTTTTACAGTTAAATGATTTCTGCTAAGTGCTCATTTTCTTTTCACAGATACAGTGCAGTACACAGCATATAGTGCAAAAGCCACGGACACTAGAGTTAAAGCCTATAGCTGGCTGCAATGTGTATGAGGTTCCCCATCTACATATTACCGGGAAATTTTCTCTCCCTCTCTCAAGAGTTCCTTTTTCAGAAATTTAACATTTTTTTAAGAGTTCCTCCTTCTTTATGTCAGTCTTGCCTGGGATTTCTTGCAACCTAGTGTTATTTCTTCTCTCTCAATTCTCCAAATTATCTATTTTTTAGGTCCTTGCTTTCAAGATCCTGAAGTCTCTTATCTGTATCAGTAACTGCATCTGAATGCTTGCTTAAGCCTGCCTCAACTTCAGTCACTCTACTTTTTATTGTAATTCCTTGAAAGAGGCTTGCATCAAAGCTTCCATTGATGTTAGCTCAGACAGTAATTCTCTAATGTCTGCCAATCTTCCTCTGTTGTACTTTGTTTGCAGCACAACGTTAGGCCTCCGGGACCACCTGGGGTCTCAGTGTTTCTCTCTGGCCGCTTGCAAAGGCACTGGTAAATCAGAAATGAGCCCCTGTACAAGCGTGCTGGCATCAGGGATCACCAAATATTTTTAGGTGGGGCTTTGTGATGTTCTGCATTCTCTCAAAATCATTAAAAAATGAATACCAGTGACTACTTTGGATAACTGCTACAGCCTTCAAGACATAACCATTGCTCTAAACAGCCTCTCCTATCCATTGTTTCTTTTAGATTTCTGAACTTTTCAGGCTTTAGTAGGGTGTGTTCAGCGTCTCTGGTCCAGTTTGGAACACATGACTCATGGCAATTCTGCATGCAGAAAATACAGAATTACTGAGGAAGATGCATTGCCAGTCCCAACTCCACTTATCATGTAAAGGTGGTCACCCAGCCCCAGGTCTATAGGCTCAATCTTCTCCTTTTGCCATAAAGAAAATTCCCATGATTAAGCTTATTTTTCATTTATGCCTTTCCTGCCATATGAATAAAGAAAAATGCCTATCCATGTATTCTACATTTCTTTGAAGATGGTCTGTGCCTTAATCTTTCCTCCTAGTTCTCATGCTGCTAATACAGAGCAGAAATGCCTTCTTTTTCCTCCCCTGCCCTTTCTTCACTGCATTCTAACTACTGCTGCAGAAGTTATTTTTTAGCTCCTTGAAACAGTTGTACTCAGTCTGAAATTGTTCTAACCTCAGCTGCTTTTACAGCCAGTACCTGCCCAGATTGAAAGCAAATGCCCCATCCAGTGATGAGGCTACCTCACGTGCTCTCCCTGGTTAAAGTAGAAATGTATATGTGTAGTTATTCCATGGTAGTGTTCAGGAAAACATGATGTAAAATGTGTTACTGGAAGTTCTGAGGAGGCAGGTGAATCCTAAATGCCATCTTCCTGTGGGTTTTGCATGTTTCTCCATGAACTACACAAAGCTCACAGGGGCCTCATTTCCCAAAACCCTCTTCTGGAGATAGATCTCCACACTCTCCAAGAGCCCAACACAGAGCTTGCTGTTATAACTGTGCCAAAAAACATCACAGTTCTCATCTGCTATACATTTCCCCTTGGTGAACGTTACCCCTTGCAGTCAAGCAACTCTGATACTAAGGGGAAAAAGCCCAGGAGGGCTCCCAGGCAGAGCAAAGAAGCTCATAGCACAAGGAGCACCCCACAATGTGCTTTGAGTGACAGCCTAAACTCACATTCAAGTCTCATCTCACATTACTTTTTGGGCGTGCCCTTCAGAAACACAGAAAAGCAGACAGTGGAAGATGCAAGTACCCCTCTAAGTAGCATCTGCTGTAGCAGTCCATTTTGACCCGGTGGAAATAACATGCGTTTCATGCCAGTACTGATGTTTATCGCTGCAAAGGCCTTGTTTTCCCCTGAGCTTGGGTTTCTAACAGTACCACAATGAATCCTACAGCTCCCACACTCCCCTTCATGGGAATGGAAAAGACAACCTAAAAGAGAGAATTCTGCGCCGAGATGTTATTCCCCTGTAAATTAAAATGTATAAACCTCTGTCACTTTCTCAGGAGATGAAGAAATCAGTCAGCAATCCTTGCCCTCCAAGAACAGAAATGTATGAAAGTGTTTGCTTTAATCTACAGGGATATCTGTACAGGCTGCTCTTGATTTTTTTGTTCAGTTCTCTCCTTGTCCAAGATCTCATAACCCTGATTTAGGTGCTAATATGCTGCAGTGAGTTCCCATCCCCAGGCAGCTTCATCATCTCCAAGCTGTGCAGGCTTAAACTCTTAACCTGTCATAATACCGTGATTAAGACCCATCATACATTTGAACAGTTCAAAAGCCCATCTCTGCTTCACCACTGGACACTCTCTCTCGCTCAGTAGAAGGCAAAATCAATTGCCCCCCACGTGAAACCAAGGGAAGCCAAGTGGGCAGTTTCCATGGCATTTTACACCATTATAGCCCAGCTCCCTGGCCGTGTTTATTCTGTACTTCTAGTTCTGCTGTTTGCAGCCTTGCTGGTCTTTGTGTATGAAATTAAATAAGATAATTTCCTTTTTCTCCTTCATACTGCTGATAATTTATTTGAAGTGACTTTAAATGACCCTAAACTTACATTGCAGTATTACACAGGTCCTTATGACTTTTAGATCACAATGCAGCACTTTGCACTACTTCTGTAAAAAATACGTAAGTCATAGGTCTTCCCAACACATTATTTGTCATTTGACTATTCCTGATAGCCCCATTTCCAACAGTAATCATAAAGACTGAATAAATACAAATGTCCTGTTTAAGAAGGTAAGTGACGATGAGTCATGAGACCATGAAAGCTCACTAGGAATGTTATGGGTAGCACAGGACCCGCTTGCAGAAAAAATTTCTTGCTCTGTGGCCTCAGACAGTTTATGTATGTGCGTGTTAGTTATCTCCTGTACAGTAGAATTAAAGCAGTTGAACAGTAGTAAGCCTGCATGCTCACTGCCAGACAAAAGCTTAAATCAAAACAAAAGAGGATAGCCATGGCTTTTCACTAAGCACAGACGGTAGGTATGCTAAACCAGAGTATTTACAGGAGGCAAACAAAAATAATTGTGTATGTAAAAGGCCTCCCTTTTTGCAGTTCATATCAGTCCGATTTGTATCTTGCCTTCAGTGATCAGGAAGAAAAGAGCTTCTATTGTTTAGTGACATTTCCGAATATTTATAGTTCTCTAGTAGTAACCTTTTGTTTGGTAGATAGTGGAGTTTGCACAGCATGCTGAGTATGTCATTAAACATTTGCCTGAAGATCTGAGTGTTAGCATCAATGACAGAGTTTCCTAAACATGTCACATTTTCTTTGGCTGTCATGAAAAATTATAGCTACTGTGACTCACACTTTAATAGCAGCTATTTGTGATATTTTAACCTAATGTACAGCCCCAGAGGAGAAACAACAGACACAATAAAGCATCTGCCAGTGACTTGCTTGAACGAAGGGACTCCGAACATTATTAGGATGCCAAATTAAAGAGAAAAGGCTCTTCTGTCAAATGCCAAAGGGTCTCGGTGTTTGTTAACTTCACTGTAATTTATGTCTTATCTCTGAAAGCATATAAAAAGAAAGAAAAGAAATATCCCTTTCCTCTCTATTGTCTCTCTCTGTGCTTAGCTGCAGAGTTTTTGTGATAAGAAGGGTTAAATACTTTAAAAAACACATGATGAATCATTATGCTTTTTTATTTTTAACAGTAAAAATGCTTAACAGGAAAGATTGCCTTCTACTGTAGCTTACCAATCTTTTTTTAAAGTTAATTTTAAAAAGTAACACAGAAGTTAAATGATATGGGTATTTTGGATGCCATATAGAAAAAATAGATTTGTGTTACATTTCTTTGTCTTTTCTTTTAATCACCATGCTCTTTTCAGTAAGAGAAAACCAAGAAATTAATATTCCAGGTGTCTGTAACAGGAAAACTGTTCTTTTCCTGCTCATCTGGATTCTTTCCCCATTTTTGTCAAAATTCCTTGTGTGATCATTACGTACATCAGAAAACATCCATTCCCTAATTTGCCCACCTGCAAAATGAGAATAGAAACACTTTCCTGCTTTCTAGTTAAATTCAGCCTTGTTTGGAAGTGGTTTAAGAACTTGGAGGGAAGAAGAAATAGTTGCACAAATTATATGGTTTTCATCTATACAAGTTCAGGGATGTATCCCATAAGACTACAATGACAACGACAAAAGCTCAGCTCCAAATGAAACACAAATAACTGTCACTGATAGCAACCAGTTTACAGATTTTTCCTGTGATGGAGCTCTTGATGCCTATTTTAAAAGCTTAAATGAATACCTCATTCTGGAGCAATATCATCAACCACCTAGACCTGGAGTAAAGGGGAAACTGTAGAATTTATAACAAAGGACCAAACTCTGCAATCCTGTGTGTGGCTTCACTATATATCATTTTCTTTAAAGTATTTGTTTCCCCTCAGGAAAAAAAAAATCCATGAAATGTGATGTTGTTTTTGCTTGTCCTCATGGACATTCAGTAAATCAGGCCACATTACAGCAGCTATGTTCACATTTCCACATAAAACTGTGATATCACCTAAACAGCTTTGTGAAATATGTTCTCAGTAAACAAGACTGAAAAGTAAAGTTTCTACCTGAATTAAAGAACAAAACAATCTTAAGGAAACTTAGATTCTCTTTTCAGACCTTACTGTCCAATATATTGTATCTGTTAGGCTGACACCTGCAAATTTATAAGATTTATTGAAAATCTGTTGGTTGCATTCTTTAAACAAAGCATCTAAGCAAGATCTGCAGGAAAGGAAAAGTCTGGCTGAGATCATCTTCCTAATTACCCACAGATTGTGTTTTCTGTTTTCATTGACTGCTTTCACTCCTCTGAAACAAGTCTCATGTTTCTAGCAGATGTGTTAGCACAAGTACATCCATCACTATGTGCCTTACCTTTGCATTGTAATGCAAGTCTTGATCCTTCCTCTCAGAAACACCAACGTGCGTTCCTGCCTGATAATGGTATGTCTCGATAAGCACTATCATAGAGTACTTTTCCTAAGAGGATTATGAAGACAGAACTGAAGGGTTTTATTATAGTTTCATCGCATGGAACATGTGTGAATGCTGCATTTCTCTTTTTTAGAATGTAAATTGAATTAATTGCTAGTACCAAAGGATTGCAGCTGTCACACGTTGCTGTAAGATCATTCAGAGACAGAGCCTAAGACTTGGGATCCTACTAACATTATCCTTTCAAAACAAAACTGCAAAAAAGGAAAGAGTACAATCCTAGTGGCAAGTCTCTTCAAAACAGGTGTTTCAACACTTCACAAAAAGATTAAGAACAGAAATTTGTCACCTAAATCTAATGGACGCAAAAAACATGCACAATTAAAACAGCACAAGCTGTCCTTGCGTGAGATACCACTTTCTGCCTCAATGCCACAATGAGTCACATCAGCAGCTACATCAGCAGGGCGATCTCTCACTGGTTATGGCTTGGGCTGGGATGATATCCATGTCAAGAACTGCAGATGTGCTTTAGAAGACACCATCAGGATGGCCTTTCACTCACATAACAGTACAGATTCACTTGGATCCATATGGTTTGGAACCAAAGTTCAGTTAGCTCCAGTACATAGTACATAGATCAGCATAAAAAACAATCCAATATGAGTTGTTATTGATCCAAAATTCCTGAGTTGAAGATTCCCCTGTCAAGAAAATAATGAAAAGAGGTAACACAACATTCAGCCCATCCTATAAACTGTGCTTTTACTTTTATTGAAATAAAAATTGAAATGTTGTGAGAAAGTATATGTGGAGGTAAACTGAGTTGCTACTGAAGGACAGAGGAAGGGGGAGAAGGAGGGAGGGAGGTTACAGACAGAAAAGCAATCTACAACAAGGTGGAAGAGAGCATAAACCATCCTGATTTATACTTTTTCTCCACCCCTTCTGTTGATTGCTTTTTCTTCTAGAGACACATCTTTTCTCTTCTTCTACAAAGTGTGATGTGAACTGATTTACACTACCTTTCCAACAGATAGTTAACTCACAATCCTATTCAAGAAAAAACATTAAAAAATTAATAAACTTTACCCTGTTCAACTAGCTTTATTTGTCTTCAAAGGCTATTTTTTATTTCATGCCAATCAGCTATGTTGGCAATATATAACACTGAATTTGTTGCCATAGCTAGCAACAATAATACGTGTGCTTGAATTGGCTTACGTGAACCACACAGCAGTAGGTACTTGGAAAACGTCAGATGAAAACGAGTCTTGGATTGTTCTGTGTTTAGCAGTATTGTACTGCATATCGCCTGTGCAATCGGTAGAGCTGTATAACACATAGAGCTCAATTTTTTTTTCCCTGTTTAGCAGCTCTGAGGATACAAACTACTATACTTTTTTGCAGGAGCCACTTAGTGAGCCCAGGAGTCAAGAAGCAGCAAAAGGTTCACACAAAGCTGCCCCAGCCTTGCCTCCCACCTGGCATTAGGGAAAGGCAAAACCAAGTCCTTACAGCCAACAGCACTGAGTTCCCTCCTGAAAGAACTGAAGCTGGCCCCGTGACCCAGAGTGCAGCCAGGTGAGCAGGTGGCCATGGCCTAGATCTAGAATGAGAGGAACCCTGTAGGAGCTCATTCTGCAAGCGTGAGATTCACTTACATATGTGAAACAACATTTTTCTTTGTAACAGACAGTTTACATGACGCTGCATATAAACACTTCAGAGTTATAAGGAGTGGTGACTACTTGTGACATATGTAAGAAGGAAATTTCCAAACTTAAAGACAAAACACTGAATTTGTTGGCAAATTTTTTCACAAGGATCGCATCTGGAAAATTATTCAAAATAGGATTAAAAAAGCATTCTTTTATTTTCAACCATAGTTTCCTGAGGAATTCTGTTGTATTGTAACCTTTTAACATGTCATAAACATTTGAAAAGCCCAGATGTTATAAAATGCAAACCACAGTGAGACACTGTTTCCAGTAGTGAATTCCAACCAGGATTAGTTACCACCAGAAGATGGTACCCCTTACGGGTGCTCCTTGTGCTAATGAGGCCAGTGGGGTTTTTACTTCTCTTCATGTCATCTTCCTTGCGTAAGCACCCATTTCTCATTCTCCAGCCCCTCTGAGGTTTCAGATATGACATTAGAGATGAAGCACAGGACAGCAACCTGCAGCTCCTGGTTTTGGGCAATGGAAAGAGCAGTTTTCCATTCACGCTGATGTGGCTGCCTTCAGTTTGCTGAGTGCTTGCAGATCTGCACCTGACCTTGTCACTTTTCAACCTGCTGAGGCTTTGTGTGCTTGTATCAGAGCCTCTGCCCACTGCCGATGGTGAAAGAAAGGATCTGGATGGCTCTTGTTTCAGTCCCAGTAGGTACAGCAGCATTTTTCCACATCACCTCCTGTGCCCTCTTGGCCTTTTAATGTGAGGTCCTTTCGGGCAGTAACTCTCTGTTAAAGAGGTTTAATAGAACACCCAGTTGACAGCACTGCACTGTCTGCTCAGGGCCTCCAGGAATATACTGAGCTTAAGAGCAAGAATAGGATTTCTTGTCTGATGCTCACATGGAAACAAAGAAAGCTTTTCAAAGGTCTCTCTCTACAGCCTGCACCAAAGTGACCTGTCAGGGTTTCATCTCAACTTGACATTTTGGCAGTGCTCTTCAGGTAAGAACTGAGATGGTTGGGCTTTGTCAGAACTTGACTTAAAAGGATTTTCAACAGTTCTGTTTCTTATTCCCTTCTGGCAAGAAGGGGAAAAAAAAAAAAAAAAAAAAAAGAAAAGGGTTTACATGTGGGAATCTCACGAAGCAGAAAATCCAGCTTTTACACTGCATTCCCTCTTGGTGACAAAGGACACAAGAGCAACTCAGTCCATATCATGGCCTCAACACCATTTGCATTTAGAAGAGGGGCTGCTTGCTGTCCCTGCAAGAATGCGGTGTCATTTCTCAGACTGTCTTTATCTAGATTATATATTTAAAAGAATGTCCAGTGCTGAGTCTGCTTAAACCTCTCCGCCCACCTATTAGCACAAACAGCATATTTTTAATACTTCATATTGGGTAAGTGATAGAGTATGAAGTAAATAGGCAATAGAACATTTATTCTGTATTCTGTATACCCTAAGTTATTAGAAACAATGACTCTGGCACAATAGTACAGGCACCTTTGAAAATGGTTTTGTGCTGGATTGCCCACCATGTTTTCCTTCCATGGAAGAAAAATACTGTGAATCCACTTAGGAGGAAATGAGTTCTGGATGTAGTTAATCATTTGTGCAAGTGCAAGGTGTGGGACGGGAGATAGGATTCATAGGCAGCAAACTGCAGCAAGACACTGAGAGAATGTGTATTCTGAGTGCTATTAATTTGCATTGAGTACACGGTGCTAGGAGAAGTGGTCTAGTTAATTAAACCATCTCACTGAAATGGATTCAAAATAGGTTTAGTTTAGCATTAAAATCAGCTTTTGCCTACATTCTACATGGGTTACATTGAGAATTTGTGCTATATCTGAAGAATTTCAGATATACATTATGCAGTACTCCTGGGTTTATAATGCAGAGGTACTTGTGTAAATGTTCCTCAATATCTGTATGCTGTTCTTCTCCTTTCGCCCATTTGAAAATGTCAGCACAGACCAAAAATTAAAGGATTAGATTCATGGAAGGCTGACTGTTGCAAGAGACAAAGGTTAAGTGACCCACTGGAGGTCTGCAGTAGTTTTTCACCTCTAGATATCTACAGCAAAAAACACTGGAGTTTAATGTCTGTTTATTCCTTTGTGTTCACCCACTAAATCACAATGCAAGCCATGAGGGTTAGTTCAAACTTACAATATTGGGACTGATGTATGCCTACACTGAAGAACACTGATGAACAAGGTAGAAGTCAGACTAAAATAACATCTGTTTGATCAGCCCCTGTCTCTATTCACTTTTATTATCTTCATCACATTCCCCATACAAATAAAATGGGTGTTATTTGCGTAGATAATACATAAGGGACAGGAGTCCACTATGTACACAGATGGTAGGCCTTCATCTCAAATTAAAATTATCATCTTTTGGTAGCCCAAAATTTGTTTAAATGAAAGCAATAAAGCCCACAGGAGTGCAAGGAAGAACCGTATTGTTTTATGGCTACCCTATTTTCTTAGACAATGAGAGATTATCTTTAATTTAAATATTTTTTTTAATTTTAATTTCATCTGAAGTTTTACCATCTGTGTGTGTACTGAACTCATCCCTGTGTTCCTAGTAAAGCTCTTAGTCTCTCCACTTGGGATCTAGAAATAAGACAGACTGTAGAGATGTTCAGCACAACTGATCAAAATTGACTTTAAAAGAAAATTTTAATAACTAAAAAGTTAAAGACCTATTGAATGTGAAGTTGCATACACTCAGATGTTGTATTTTCTGAAATATTCCACAAAAGAATAATGAATACCAGAAATACACCATAATACTTTGTCAATAATTCCATGAGTTGCTGCAGTTTTTAAAGAAGATTATGGCTCACTGAAAGCATTATTGAGTGCCTAAAAGCTTGAGCACACAGTTAGATTTATGGTCGATCACCTTTACAGTCCCCAGAACCTCTCTGCTACTGTGACCTGGGAGAATTTGGGAGAGTAAGATTAATCTTGTAAGGGTTTATAGGACCGGCTCCTGAGAAACTGTAGTCATAGAAGAACCGTAGCCACAGAAAATGTCCAAACCACACAGTGTAAACACAGTTTTATATTCATGGAAAGTCCCTGTATGAAAGTGTTTTCTCACTTCTGTTATTCAGTCTGAAAGGCAGTACAGGGACAAGCAGGAATTAGGTTACTGATGTTAAAAAGTACCTCTTACAGAGGATTTGCATTATGTCCTACTCCTGGACATACTGTTATGCTACTCCTTGTAGCATAACAGCTACAAGAACAGGGAACAGTAGACACCCAACAACTGATAGGAAATCAAATCTGAGACTTCTTAGTAAGTATATCCAATTTTTATCACTCCCTTTACACTTCGTAGTCATCCTGCCATCTAGAATTTCAGCTTACTTCATTTTCACCAGCTGTATTCCTACAACATGTCCTTTGTAATCAACATGACATGTAAGTTTAAAAGCTAGTCCAATCATGGTATTAACAAGTCAAACAGGGTTCCTAAACAGGACATGACAAACCAGTGCGAGAAAATGGGATATTGTGAAACAAATCGTCCTTCAGGTCAAAGAGATTGAAAAGAGGTGATCTATAAAACAAATATTTTAAATAAATATTTTAAATTTCCATCTACCAGTCTCTCCCAAAAGCATGTATTACTTTCTAATACAGAGTTTCAACATGCCATTTCAATGCACATAAAATTCCTAATAAGAAACAATATACTAATAGGAGACAAGTAAATTCAGATGCAAGCCAGCTGACAGGCCACAAAATGCAAAACAACCAGAAAATAAGCATCTATTTTGTCTCTCTCTCTGATGTTTCCTTCGCATGTAATAACTGGTTTTAGTATCCTGAAACAGACAGTAAAATGGAAACCTACAAAACTGACTGCAGATAGGTGAAGTGTCATTAATTAAGCAATAATACCCTTTGAAATCCATCATTACCAGCAGTTTTTGGTTATGAGCCATTAATATTTTAACTAGCAAGTCATTAATAGTGGCAATAACCAATTCTAAGGGGATTATTGCTTGAATAAACTATTTTTAATGGTTTTAAACCTTCTGAAAAGCTTGGTCTCTTTTAACTTTAAATTTTGATCCTTTGGAATGGCTCTGCATGAAGAGCTATTTCTATTCACGCAAAAATACACACATTGCTACATGTACACAACACAGTCTTGCACAGGATTTGTTCACAAGGCGTATGGCAAAAGGTCTCTCCTGCCTGTATTATTATATCTGTGATGTTGATTCTCAGTCATGGCTTCTCTCAACTGCCTTCTTTCTTTTCTGGTGAGTGGTCTATGGCTTGCCTTGATCAGGGAGACCTGAGATACTTCAGTCATAACCTCTAATCCCATCTCTTGCATCAAGCTGTGGCTCTCTTTTGATTTAGCTAGGTACATACAATTACTCTCAGATGAGGTTCTGAGGGGCAAAGAGATATAGTTTAGTCCAGGCAACATTATTTTTGTGCCTGTACACAGAATAAGCCTAATATTTAGACTCTGTCCCTCTATATCTATTAAAATACTGGAATTTATTTTATAGATATCTCCCCAACAAGGTTAAATCATAGAGCTCAGGAGAAATAAGTTGACATAAAAATGTATATTTCATGAGAATAGTCCCAGGCCTATATCATGTTCACATGAATATAACTAGAGATAGGAAAGACAGATAAGAAAGATAGGACATAAAGAGCCTCTGGAAAGCAGAGATCACTTTCCCTCAGGAGACACAATATTTCCTAACTTTGATCCTATCAGGCTAGCCAGGAAGGAAATGGTATCTGTTTTATGACACTCCAGAATTCCCATCTCTAGGCCCCTACTGGAAATCTAACTTTTTAAGTCATCAACCCTTTCTTAACTGAACAAATACATTAAAAATGCAACAGACAAAATCCTGACTTCAATACCTGTAATCATACTGTAGGCTAGAGGAACAGGGTCCAACACTGTCCAGAAGGCAGAACCAGGAGTAGGCAGATAGCACCATGGCAAAGTGTATCAGATTTTCTCCAATTTCCATATTTTCATCCCCTCACACTCATCAAATTATACTCTGTCTTTTTAAATGGCCATTTTCCCAAATATTTTTACAAGACAGAAGTCTTTGTTACAGTCTTCCATTTCTACAGACATAAAACAATGTCACCTTTCAGATATGACAGTTATTTTGAATTGTCAAGAACAATAAGTCTTCTGGTAGGCAGGATTTTGTCCATGGAGGCCCCATCCCACAATATTTTAATAAAAGATGTCTCTTGTGTTGGGCCTGTCAATTTCTGAGGGTGGAATTGCTGCCAAGCACAACCCAACAGCACAGTGGGTGGGACTCTGCTGAGGAGTCAGTTGAGTAATCTGTCATTTCGGCATCTCATAGTGGATAATTTCACACAAAAATGTGAGAATACATGTGGTCTCATCCACAAATACTGAATATACAATAAATTGGCATCTTCAGCTCCCCAAAACACTGCTTGTCTGCATTACAAATGTACTTTGCAAGAAAAAAAATATCATGAATTAACTGGTATATTGGATCTTTTGAAACAGAATTGACATTGAACACAAACAATGCAAATGTCTCTACAAGCCCTTTTCATGCTTTCTCAGAAGCCCAGGTAATAGCAATGTCTGCCAGCGAATCCACAACTTCATTCATTGGGCCCAGCCTTTAGTGTCTCACTTCTTCCTCAAGATACAGCAGTCACACAGAGCTTACAGGAGAGGTCTGTTCCCAACCTCTCCACACTTGATCCTTATTCCAATGATCATAGTGTACCTCTTTCCCATTCCTTCTCTAGCTGTCCTTTGTAAGCATATTCTTTGCCAAGATAATAGCTGCATTTTCATACAGAAACAAATCAGCTCTTTCATAGGTAACAGATGATGTATGAGAGGTTTATAAATTAACAGATAGCAGGCATTCTAGCTATCTAGTAACTATTACAATGAGAGATAATGGTGATTTAAGAGACTGGTAATATGACAAGAAATCTCACTTCTAGACTGTTAGTTACTATTCTGCCAAGTCAGAGATGACCAAAGGACATTACCTTGTCCTGTTTGGACAAGTTGTTTGGTGGCTTGTGCTAAAGTGTTGACAGACAAAGTCAGTGACAAACTTACATGTTTAGAAGTGGAAAAACACAGAATAACATCGCCATTCTTTGCTTTTCTGCAAGGAAATACTCATCCCATTCCTGTGCATCTGGTTTTCTGCTTTATAAAACAAATTAATTGGGGGGGGAGGGCGGGGAGAGACACACAGACACGGGGACAACACCAAAAAAAAACCCCAAACACTTTGTTTTCAGGTCTAGAAACTTAAGGAGAAGAAACTATGGGTTTTGGATCACTAAGCAGAATTTTGTTCTTGGACTTTCTCATAGGACTGGCCATGGTTTCATCCATGGTCCTGCATGTCTCACTGACACTCTCATCCAAGACTGAGAGCGCCATTGTCATAAAGCAGAAATACAGGTGGTAATTCAGGAAATACAATGAAATACATCGTGGGGAGCCTCGCTGATGAAGTCTGAGTCTTCATGTTATGATGGAGCTGGGACCATGTAAGGGAAAATTTGTGAGGCTACGAAAGCAGTTGCACTAAACATAAACCTGGTGCAGTGGAGAG
>NW_010251076.1:0-1756 GCF_000690775.1 Eurypyga helias
ACCTGCCCGCTAAGGGCTGGGCTGGCGTCTCCCGCTCCGGCGTCTGCGTGGCAGGCCGTTCGTCAGCCGCCGGGTGCTGGGGCGAGTCGTTGCGGGACGCATGCTTTCAGCTCAAACCCAAAAACCATTCCCGCCGCTTGCCGTGAGAAAGACTGAAAAATAAGAGCCGGGCATATCCTGTTGGCTCAAAAAAAGCCGAATACCACGTTCTTACTTGCGGTACTCGGTGGTTTTTAAGTCAGTTACATGTTTTGGAAGACTTGCTTGCGACTTTTAGACTCTATAAAAATATAAATATTGTGTTTGTAGAGCAATGTTGTGAAAATACTCAGGCAGCGGAGCTGAACGGACAAGAAGGTATGTGCACTGACCACAGCGCGCATCATGAGACATTCCAGATGGGGAACTGTGGCCAAGCCGCTGGTAATGAGCTAAGTCGTCCTTACCGTGCAGCCCCAGCCCGTACCAGTGTCCAAAAATGATGTAACAGCATTTGCATAACAAATATGGAACCAGCCAGCAGAGGAATGGTAGTCATTTTTGTAGATAGCGCTCAAATTTTTAATTCGGTGCTTCCATGTAAAAAAAACCACCCGCTTAGAGTTTTCTTTACTAAAGCGTCCAAAACGAGTGTGAAAAAAAAGAAGGTATCAAACCACGGATGGGAAAGGCTTTTGCTTAAGCCTGGTGGCATTGCAAAGTAGCACACCCTCTCGTTTCACGTCTTGCAAAACTCACCGAATGGCGCGCTGCCTGATGATTTCACTTCTCTCTCTTTGCAGGGAAACGGCCACACTTTCTTCTTCTGTAGACCAAGGTTTTAACACTCGAGCGGTCGATTAAGGTACAAGAACTGTGTCAGGGTTTGCATTTGTGATTTCCTTGAGCTGCTGAGCAGTTTGTAGTCAGGACCACCTCGAGATCCAGCGTTCCCATGTGTTGAATGTTTTCAGTTTTACTCAAAGTTAACATTTCACGCGTACGCCGTGTAGGCAAAATGATTCAGTTTTTAACGTGTCTGCTATAAACGAGTCATATTTCAGCCTGAGCATCCTCCGTTCCTAAGGATATTTATAGTGTATCATCGTGTAACTGTCCTACACAGCCCATCAGTCCCCAGCTGCTTAATTATTATAAAATAGTAACTTTACTATAATGCTTTGTTTGGAACCTTTATGAACTTGGGCTCCCGCTCCATGTCTCTAGTCAAATGACTCCTTCCCTGTCAAGTGTCTAATATTTCTGACTGATAAATTGTCGTTACAAGCTCGTAGTGAGGGGGAGGGGGTGGGAAGCTGGTTATGTCGAACAGGGTAATGGCGGGGGAAGGGTTTAATAGGGCAAAATGTGAAGTCGTGTTTATGAATTACTGGGTATTCTTGCTAACAACTAGAAGCTCTGTCAGTAATAAATGATAGAAGAGGGGAAAAAGAATCTATTGTAAACCTGATCCTGGTGTGAGTAAGTATTAAAAAAGGCAAATATTCTACCTTAGGAAATAAGTAGGGAGATTTCCAGGAGAACAGGGTCTCGAGAATGACCTGTGCAGGGCTCTGGAGAGAGGTTACCTGGGATGCAGAACACAAGTTTTGGCTCGGAGGCGGGTGATCTGCAGCAGGGATAACGCGAGGGAGGGCCACCATGAACCTAGTGGCGGTTCTCATAGGCTGGCAAACCCCCCCTGCTTGATTTCTGCCCTTGAAATAAAAGCAGAGGGAAGACCTGATGGATTATCTGGTGGTAAGCGTGAGGGAAA
>NW_010251076.1:1777-4063 GCF_000690775.1 Eurypyga helias
GTAGTAAGAGGCTCTGTGTGATCCTGGGGTGGAGAACAGAAGGAGATCACACAGTAGATTCCAGGGCTTCCTTAAAATTCATGGGAGTAAGAAACCTTCCCATTTATTGAATGGTTCTGGAAGGGGAATACAGAGTTGTCTGAATAGCAGAGAATTGGGCTTGTTTACCCCAGATGCCTTTTTTTTTAACACTGTATTTCCAGGTTATTTTTCCAAGCGATAGAGAAGCATCAGTTTAAGAAGCAGACGTTGGCACAACAGAAAGTGAGTAGGAGAATCCTGTTTCTACCTTGTCTTGCTGTCCCGCCCCCGAGCTGTGGTAGTTCGCACTCGCTGTGGTAGTTCGCACTCGCTGTCTCTGGGTTTATGTCCAGGTGATCAGGTCAGATCACAATTTCATTTGCCACTTCGTTAACTTCTGGAGTCTCACATTGCCTATTATTACTGACTTCTGGATGCCTTTGGGGAAACGTGTAGTAAAGGCACAAAAAAGCATCAAGCCTCCAGCAATCTTCTTACCCCACAACATCCATTTCTCAGGTTAAAAATGCAGCAGAGTTGCAAGACCAAAAAACCCCAAACCAAAAGCAGAGTGTGTTGAAATTCGGTATAAAACTAATGAACAGCTGCAGCCATAGCCCCGAGGGTGCAGTGCGCCTGCCCGAGGCGTGCTGAAGAGCACCGGCGACCCTTCCATCCGCAGCATCCCGGGCTGCTTGTTTTCCTTCCCCTCCCTCCTCTCTCTCTGGCTCACCAGAGTCCAAAGCTGCGAACACGGGCTACGCCGCTGTCAGAGCGTGCGGGTACGGCCTGTTCTGTGCTGATCTAGGCCAGCTATTATCTCTTGAAGCCTTGGTAAATAGCTCCGGGCTCTGGGTGAAGCAGAAGGCCCTGAGTAGCGCTTAGGTTACACATCAAGTCACGAGTGCGTTGGGGCTCAGGTTTCCTCGTGAATCGTGGAAGAGTTTGGGTCGGAAGGGACCTGAAAAGGTCGTCTGGGGCCTGCTGTGGGCTGGGACATCCTGTGTTGGGTCAGACTGTTCAAACCCCACCCGGGTGCTGTGTAGAGCCAACTTTCCTTGCTGACTTCTGCCTTAAACGTACAAAACGATCATTTAACAATCCCCTGAGCACTTTAAGTGAAATTGATCTTTGCTTTCATTTATTAAACCACGTTATAACTTGTTTTTCTTCTAAATAGCAATGCTATTTTCTTAAGAAAAACAGCTAACTTGATGCTTTAATGTACTCTTAGTCATTTAACTTTACTGTACAGTCCAAGGAGTGCGACCTGCTAACGAATAATGCAAAGAAAGTGGCACCTGTTTAACAGTTGAGGCTGCGTTAACCGCGTTTACGTGGTGTGCAGACGGAGCCAGGACAAATGGCTCACCAAAGAAATTAAGGCTGTAGGAATGGTTACCCCTCTGCGTGTGTGGGCTTTGCAGTGCAGAACTGCCACACCGCTTCTGCTAAAGGTTGCTAAATGAGTCAGAAGTCTGCCAACGCAAAATAGCTCCGTGTCGCCCTGCTAAACTCTCTGTATGAATGGCTCTTGTCCCTTGAGTGACCGAGCCCGAGCCATTGCGCGCTTTCCCGCGCTGTGTTGAGTGTTGGTGCTTGCTGCAGGCCTCAGAGATTAAGGGCTCCCTAAAATTTGCACCTCAAATCCTGTGTTCAGCTTCAGGCCTCTCACTGTAAGAAGGACACTGAGGGGCTGGAGCGTGCCCGGAGAAGGGAACGGAGCTGGGGAAGGGGCTGGAGCACAATCCCTGTGAGGAGCAGCTGAGGGGCTGGGGGGGTTCAGCCTGGAGAGGAGGAGGCTCAGGGAGACCCGATCGCTCCCTACAGCTCCCTGACAGGAGGGTGCAGAGAGGGGGGGTCGGTCTCTTCTCCCCAGTGATGGGACAAGAGGAAACGGCCTCAAGTTGTGCCAGGGCAGGTTTAGATTGGATATTGGGGATATTCCTTCCTGGAAAGGGCTGTTGGGTTGGAAGTGCCCAGGGAGGTTGGAGTCACCATCCCGGGGGGGGTCTGAGAGACTGTGGATGTGGTGCTCAGGGACACGGTTAAGCAGTGGCCTTGGCAGTGCTGGGTCAACGGTTGGATTTGGTGATCTTAAAGGTCTTTTCTGACCCAAAAAACTCTATGGAAATGCCACTTGGCATTTTTGACTGGCTGTCTGCAGCAGGCTGCGGATCCGTTTGTCTCGCTGGCGACCCTTTTGCAGAGTGGCTTCCCCCCGGAGAATCGGAGAACCATCGCATCTTTTATGTTGGAAAAGAC
>NW_010251077.1:0-257 GCF_000690775.1 Eurypyga helias
AGCTGCAAGAGCCCGCACCCGCTCACGGCGGGAGCACGGTGCCCCCAGCCCAGCCCCGACCCCAGGCTTTGCACAAGCCCGCTGCCCCCCAAACCCCAGGGGGGAGCAAGCAGGGGGGATGCAGATCCTGGAGACCCCAGACTCTTACATCTGGGAGGCAGCAGACGGCCGCGGCTCTTCCACGTAGAGCTCGGCAGAGCACTCCACGTGCCCGTGGGCGTTCCTGGCAGTCACCATGTACTGCCCCTCATCCTCGC
>NW_010251077.1:408-720 GCF_000690775.1 Eurypyga helias
AGGGAGACACACACCAGCATCAGCATCAGCATCCCTCCTAACCTGGGCAAGCTCTCTGGGCTTGGGGGGTTACCGAAATGGGTCCAGGTGACCGCTGGCGGGGGTGTCCCACTGATCATGCAGTCGAAACGCGCTGTCCGCCCTTCCACCACGTCCACGTCCTCCAGCTTGCGGGTGAAGAGCGGCTGGACGGAGGGCTGCACCGTCAGCCGGGCGCTGCAGGTCAGCTCGTCTGCAGGGAGAGCAGGCAGGGGCGAGCCCCGTGCGGCACACGTGTGTGCGGGGCAGGAGGCAGCCTGCGACCCCCCCCCA
>NW_010251077.1:791-1924 GCF_000690775.1 Eurypyga helias
GGGGCAGGGGGGTACAAGCGTGTGCAAGGGCTGGGGGCTCTGCGGGGAGCAGGGGGCCTGTTTCCTGCCCTCACAGCAGTACAGATGACAGCAGCAAGGTGCGGTGCAAGGGTGCCCTGTGGTCCCCAAGGCCAGGGGTCACAGCTGGCCTAGCCCCTTGGGGACAGGGCAGTGATGCTGAAGCGGGCAGCACCAGCACATGCAGCACCCAGGGGTAACGTGGAGACAGGCGCAAGCTGGATGCTCCAAATGAGAGAGTTTGCATCCCTGCTTTTCAGTGATGGTGGTGTCCTCCACCCCAGGCAGGGGCTGACACCATGCTACCTCACCTCCCTGCGTCTAAAACTCCTGCTGCCCTCAAATCCCGTCAGGCACACAGCTTCCTCTACGGAGGGATGCACGGGCACTGGCCGCTGGGTGCTGGGAAAGCCGCTGCCCCCTGCACCCACTGCACCCACTGCAGCCTGGGCCACTGCCAGGGGCTGCCCAGGCAGAATGGGGAATGGGCAAGGGACCCTTGTCCCTGCCCACTGTGGGGATCTGCACTGAGGGTGTCGGATTCATGGGACAGAAGATTCATGGGACAAGATTCAGCAGCCAGGTCCTGCTGCTCTTCCTCAGCTGCCACCAGTGGTGGCTTTGTGGGAGAGGGTGGCTGGCCCTGACCCCCCGCCCATTGCCCCTGCCACCTCCTGGGCCAGCAGACAGGTCGGTACCAGAGCCAGGTGCCCAGAGCCTCTGGAGCCAGGGGACAGGGACAGCTGGGCTCCAGGGCTGCATCCAGCTGGCGCAGCCATGGTGCAAACACCCCTTCCCAGGTTTCGGGGGGCTGCCTGGGTAGAGGAGCTGAGTAGGGTAGGACGGGGCTGCAGGGCTCAGGGTACCGGAGCCCAAGGACTGATGCACACCAGGGAAAGCTCACCAGCTCCTGGGACAGCAACCACTCCTCGTCTCCCACCTCCAGCACTCACAGCGACACCCCAGGGGGACCAGAGCCCCAAACCCAGAGGCAGCAGGGTCCTTTCACCCCCAGCACCCCCACTAGGGCCAATCCCCAAACAAGTCCCCCCACCCCAGGGAGCTGCGTGACCACCACTTACCTTTGGCGGTGCTGAGCTTGCAGGTGTAGATCC
>NW_010251078.1:0-20094 GCF_000690775.1 Eurypyga helias
TGCCCCCCCAGCCTGCTGCACCCTCGGCCTGATGCACCCTCAGCCTGATGCACCCCGGCCTGCTCCCGACTCCCTCCGTCCCCGGCCCGCTGCAGCTCGGCCGCCAAGCCGAGCGGGTGCTGACCTCAGCTTGTCCCTTCTTCGGCGTTGGAGAGGTGATGAATTCCCCAAATCCTTGCCATGAGAAAGGCGCTGAGCAACCCGGAGCCTTCTCCTCCTTCACCCTCCCGTTCACCGGGTGCCCACGAGTTGCTGCCTGTTTTTCTCATCCTAAACGACGGAGCTCGGGGACTGAGGAACTTCGCAAACCTTCTCACCTCCCGCTTCCCTGCACACCTGCCTTCTCTGGAATAAGGATGGACAATTACATTAATCTCCTTTCTCCTCGGAAAATCCCAAGCCCTTTTAAAGCACGGTGTTACGCTGCACACACAGTTCACCTTAATAACAAGAAGGAGAAGATGAATGGTGTCCGAGAGGTATTTATCATGTCACCGTAGTACTCCGAGTGTGCAAGGTGCACTGAAAAACTACCTTGAGTAGAGCAGAATTAAACTGTGCAGATTTCCCTGCGTTGAGGGAACGGGGAAGCGCAGGGGAACTGCTGGGGAGGGCTGGGGAGTGCTTTAAGAATACGGTTAGAATTGCGGGTCCGTATTCAGTAGCTTTAATTCACTCTCTGAGTTTCCCAGGGTTCGTGGGTCGGTTAATAAGGTGCTATGCATTTATCTTCAGAATTGAAGCTGAATACTGAGGTTTGGCCACTCCTGTATAGGAAGGTCCAAGTCCTGCACTTACCCCTTTGTAGTTGGACACCCAGGGTTACACAGCCCTTGACGGATGTCGCTGTGTAGCTCTTTGCCAACGATCTTTGTGTTTGAAACCCAGGGTTTCAGTCCCAAATGTCGGTATTGTCCGAATCTTCCTTTCTTTCTGCAGGTGGCCAACACGCTGTTTTCTGGTTTTCTGTCTTCTCCATCCAGAGATGGTCTTGTGGGTATAAAGCCTGTGAAGCGTTTTGGAAATGAATACCGTTATGCAAATCGTTGCGAGAAACAGAGCACAGACTTACTCATTGGAGATTCAGGCTGAGCTCTCACTGAGATCAACTACAACGCTTGCCTAAATAACAGGAAGGTTTGCAAGTACGCTGCATCGATTTATAGACACTTTTGGAGACCAACAGGTGAATTTTTGGCATACCAAACTGTCAGCGCAACGGCAGCTGAACTGTATGCTGTCGCAAATTCTTCTTGGATTTAAATTATTTCTTTTTCACATGCTCAAGTCCCTCCTCAACCCACTGGAACCCCCATTTTAGCTGACCACTAGGATGTGAAAATTTACATCTCCAGGTAAGAAGAGCCTTAGCCTCGTTGTGCGGAAAAGAGGTAAAAAGCATTTGACATTATTAAACGAAGCAGCCTTAGTCATCACGGCAACAAAGCACCTAGAGGAATTAAGTTTTGAAACAAAATAAGATTAATAAAAAAGCATTTGAGGTAGGGCATACAAAAGGGCAGAGGTTATACTGGTTAGAGGTGCCTGTAATCTTGTACCAGTGTGCTTGGGGGAAAGGACTGGCTTTCATATTTCTTCAGCTGAAGTAATCAGAAAAGCGGAGGAGGCTTGTACTGATGTGGTCTAGCTTCAGCAGGCTGGAAAACACACTTGTTTCCTAAAGGTGCTGCCCAGTAACTTCTTGTGAAACCATGTTTGCTTAAAGCAATGAAGGGAACAACGTTGTTTGAGGAAATGCAAAAAATTTGGTGAAAAATACTCGAAATACTGTGTTTCTGTTTGTTTAAATCTTACCTCTTTCCTGACTCATAATCTTTATTAACAGTCCAGATGCTAATTTCATCCGGATGGAAAGAGTTGTCATGGAACAGGATGTCCTGTTCAGGGTACAGGAGCTGTGAGAATGAAGACCAGGGCTGTGTTGGCTAGAGAGTGTCTCAAGCCGGGATAGGCACTGGCCTAGGATTTTCCAAAGCCACCAGAGATTGCTTATCGACAGCTGCATGTAGGAAACCTCGTGTGAGAGTGGAGTAGGTCGGCTTTTAGGAGACTTGTTGGATATATTGCCATTTACAGTAGTTGATACAGCTGATTACCATGGTTACCACACAGAAGCATTATGCACCTTGTTTGCAATTTTGGTTGCATGCTTAGAGAAAGAGAGAGGGAGGGATAAAAAGCGTATTTGAGAATTGTAGCCTGTACTTAACTCAGAGGGGTCTTGTAAGGTTGAATTAGCTAATATTTTCTGCTTTGCTTTGGAGATGTAAAAAACTACTTATGTTTTATTACTGGTTTTCTTTTTTTATTATTATTTGGACAAATCTTGACAGGTGTAAGAAGTCACATTTCTTAAATTGCTTAACTTTTAGACCTGTGGGAAGGGTTTTATATTACGGGAAAACCTTTGCTCCTAAGGAGAAAGGAAGATAGATGATCCAGTAATTAAAGCGCTGACCTGCACCTTAAAAGAGCTCAGTTAAATTCCTGGCTCTGAGAAATCCTTCCTGGTAGTAAGTCACTTCATCTAACTAGGACTCAGTTTACCCTCAGTGGAGGATAATAACTTTCTTTTCTCATCTGGTCTGCTTAGATTGTGAATTCTGAGACTGGAGACTGTCCTCGACTACCTGTTTGCATCTAGTGTGTCTGTAATAAGAAGCGGGTCCTAACTGTGGCTTGTGTTTCTTTGAATAACAATGTCAACCATGAACAATTTAAGTATGTGATAGCTCTTTGGCTCGAGTTGTTTAGGTGTCATCAGTGGACAGTCAAAAAGGCAAAGGAGGTGTCATTGTAAATTAGCTGAATTTTCTGACTTTAGCTGTACAAATGTTCATAGTCAACGGACTGCAGTTTTATTACAGCCTCATGGGAGCTATTTTACTCTGGTATCTTTAAATTAACCAAGGTGTTAACTAGGGTAGTAAAGCTAATGGCTCTTTTAGGCGTACTGAAGCTCCGTGCAGACTGGGAAGCCAGATCCTCTGCTTGCAAATGCAATGAGTAGTGTCATCATTTTCCATCAGCTGGACAGCTGTCTCAGTATCCTTACATTAAAGGGTAGATTCCCGCCTTAAAACCTTAAGCGAAGTGGAGAAGCAATGTCTCAATTACTCTGATTCATGAAATTGAGGATCGAGAGATTAAAGAAAGCTTTAGTAGATGTGAATGGGTAGATAGGTTGAGAAATAAGCTTTTTCTCAATCTCTTTTGGGACTGGGTTATGTTAGAGAGCCACGACCCCTTATTCTATCTTGGAGCCGCTGGGCAGGATTGATATGAAACATCAGGAATATAGTCCATCCAGATTCCAGAAGGCTTGCTTATGCTGAGCTCTGAAAAAGTAAAATACAGGCAGAATATGAGCCAGGAGCTTTGGGTACGAATTTTAGGCACATGGAATAATCTGGAAAGCATGTCCACTTTCTCTGCCACGCAGAATGGCTAAAAATACTGCAGGAATCCAAGCTGAATGGTGGAGGTTTTTTCTTTTTCCTCCTAAGCAGGTCGCTTGTAAAAACAATTTCTCTGCCACCAGAGAGCTCCTTCAAGAATGTACTCTACAGGCTGACAGGATAGGCTAGTTGAATATACTGTTTCTTGGAACATTTTAAAAAGTGTGTTTTTATTTGCTTTTGTTAAAGTAACGTTAAAGTATCTAGGCTTTGTGTCTCTTTGGTATGTAATCGTCCCTCCAGACTGTGCTGACCAAGTCTCCAAAACAAAGATGAATATGTCCATATGATCCCACTAAAAAGCACAAATGTGTTATCCCTGATGCATATTATTCCAAAGAAGAAAATCTGTTTTTCTCGTGTTGGTAGGTATAACATTATATATGGCACTCCGAGTAAAGAGTTTCTAAAATAGCTCTGCTGCATAAGAAGGTGAGAGGGATGAATAATTAGATCTAGGTAAAGAAGAAGTATTTAAAAACATCTATCTCACAAGAGAAATGATACCCCAGTTTTAATTTGTCAGTAAACTGGACAACTGGATGCAAAGGGGTCACTCTTTCAGAATGTGGATAGCCCGGCTGCCTTTCCCTGCACACATGCAATGAAATTTCCTTTCTTCTTTTCTCTCTGCTACGGATGCATCTGAGTCTTTGTTTCAATTACATTATTTAAAATTAATTGCACTTTTGAAGTTCTGTAGACATGAAGCGGAAGATATTCTGCAAACCCCATGAATGAAGTTATTAATAAAGGATTCTGCATAAATATGCCCAGACTTACGCTGAGGAGGAAAAGATATCTGATCAGAGGGTTTTCTTGGTCTGGAAGAAGTAATCCAGCCCTCTGAGCAGTGGAGTGGTGACTGAGTACTTGGCTTCAGTGTCTTTAGTTGCATTGCAGGGAAGAGGTGACAGAGGGTACTGTAGATTTGGTAGCAGGGAGAAGCTGCTTCAGGTCACATCGCCTCTTGTTTTAGCTGACTGGTTCTTCTCATGGGCCATTCAAAACTGTGGGTTTATAATGTGTCAGGACCCTTGGGTCAGCAGAACAGTGCTAAGGCTGGCTGTCCCAGCTCGGTTTGGCTGCAGCGAGTCCACCGGTGCTCCTCTCTGGCAGCCTGGCTCACCTTGGCTGTCGGCTCCTCAGCCAGCTGTGCATCTGGGACCGGGGACAGCAGAGGTGTGGAGGCAATTCCCGCTAGTGCTGGGTGTCTACAGTGTATTGCCCGTGTTTTAGTCCAGATGTTCAGACTAGGGGCCCTCTTCTAAACACTGAATTAGGTGAACTCTTTCAAAACTTCATGGGTGATAGCTCTGGAAGTAGAAAGTCTTCATGACTCTCTGAGTATTGTCTGTGAGGAATGATTGAAGCCATCTACTCACAATCCCACTAATCCCCTGCCATGTCTCCGAGACAGGACATCAGAATTCCTCTGATGACTGTATCAAAAGCCATGCTCAAGTCCTGCACGAGGAGTTATTTTTCAGAGTTCCGATAAAGGGAAATGTAGGTTATTATGAGAAATGGATATAAATTTAATAACAAGGTCTGATATAAGCAGGGAGGCTTTTTACATTGTCTGTTCTACTAAGATTACGGACAGCCTCTATAATGTGGTGTGCCAGCAAAGCAGAAAAATGTTTTATGCTATTACAGCCTGGTGTTGGGAGTGTGGATCTTCCCTTTTCAGTGATTCAAGTGTAGTGGAAAGAGATTTGTGGGCAAATAGCAGAAACGAACAAACAAACAGAAATTCAATTGCTGAGAAAACCTTTGGAGGACTATGACTGTTTTCCCAGAAAAGCTAGTAAAGTGTGTCAAAGCGAATGGTCCAAAAACCTAACTGTCCTTTTGGAGCTAGATCAGGAATGTTTTGATTTAAATAGAAACCTGTATAGGTAGGACATAGCCTCAGTATATGGCTTGAGCAGTTTTCTACCTGATGCTTTGCAGCGTTGAGGAATTTATACACAGCAAGAGGAGCAGATGCTGGTGGAGGGTTTGTACAACGGAGTGTTTTGAGGAAGAGCTGCTGTTGAAGTAAGAGGGAATAGCACTCTATTTGTGAAAAGGCTGATTTACATTTAAGTCACTAACTGTTGCATTGATGGCTGCTACAGAACATAGATGTAGCGGTTTTGCTGAGTGTAGAATTAATTAGCAAAAGCTTTCAAGGTTATTATGAGGTATCAGTCCAGTGTTTCTGGTTTGAATTCAATGGATCCTACAGCAGAATGCAGCTGGGTTAAATACGAGAATGAATCAACCTCAAGCACATCACAAAAAGCAGTGACCGGGTTTCAGGCAAAGAGATCAGCTGGGAGGCACTTGATAAATGCATCAAGAGCCTTCCCTTGCTGTTGTACAGTGATGTGGTTTTTGTTACTGCCTGAATGAAACAACGCAGAACATTATGCAGTTTCATAGTGGAAGAACATCCCAGGGTATGTCAAAAGAATGTGAAGACAGCGAAGTGGAGTACCCACCACTCAGAGCTGGCAGTGCTGTTTCTTCAATTTATTGTCTTTGATTATGTCATGTTGTCTTTCAGTAGGACCTATGTTTTGAACTGTGCAAGAATGGACACAGCTCACTGAATCAAGGAGTCTGGTCCATAAGTTTATCCTCAGTGCTCAGGGTATGGTCTCCATCTCATTGACTGAACGCTACTCAAACCTTATTTTGAACAGCGTGCCTTCCCTGCCTTGTAGAGGAATGCTTGTCACCATAGTGTCCAAGTGCCTGATGTATGTTGACAGTTTTACCTTTTCCATGTCCCAGCGAGTGCAGGATGCAGTATTAAGAGTATTTCATATTTGAAGGACACAGATGTAGATAAATGAACTGATTTATGCCACCATGGCTGTGCTTGTATTAGCAAGTACTAGGGCACTGCAGAAGGGGGACTGTAACACTGAGAGGAGTGGTGCTGAAGGCCTGACATCCACACTAGTTTTATTTTGGATGCTTTACTTTAGACTAGGTCTACTCTCATCCAGGGAGATAAACTCCTGTTGGCAGCTGGAATACATCAAGGGTGCACCAGGAGTACATCCTTTGGTTTAGAGTACACTTTGCCTATTCTGAGACCACTTGTGGTATGAGCCTACAGGTGATGGTCGGAAGACTTGCTTCTAGCACACAATCCTGACCAGAGCTAAAGTACTGCCATAGAACCACCCTCTGTCTCCTTCCATGCTCAATTCCTTTGCAGTATTTAAGGTGAATCCCAGGAGGCACTTCCTACAGCGTCTCTGACATCAAGTGCAAAACCAGGCAATTACTTGCAGATTATTGATACTGTCCTTGGCTCACTTTTCTCATTTAAAACCTTCCTCTCAGTGAGCTCGCTGCCTCACATGGCTTTAGCTATCTGCTTTGCATCAATGACTTACAAATCTACCTGTTCTCTCCTGACCTCCCTGCCTCCGTCAAGTCCAGCAGCCTGTCGTGTTTCTCTCTGAAATTTCCCTCTGAATGTCTTGCCCTCCATTTAAACTTCACATGGCAAAAACATCATAGCTCAGTGAGCTGCTTGAAGCCATTACAGTAGGAACGCAGACAGCCATTCAACATAATAAAATTTTACATATGTCTTAGGTTAGTGGTAGAAAGAAAAGTATTTCAGCTAATTGAGCTAATTTTTATTAGGTATTTTATTTCAGTATTGAATAAGTGTACTTCAGTAACTGTACTACAAGTGTACTACAGATGATAGAACAAAGTTTATCTGATACAATGTTTAGTTCAGCTTTTGAAATAAATTTCTCAGTCATCACAGAAGGCAAACATCCATTCTCATACTGTGGATCCCTCTGTCATGTTTGACATTGTTGTCCACAAGCTACATTTGTCTGTCTCAGGGAGGCCGTGAGCCCCAGGGTAATGAGCTTAAATGGTGTGAGACCTGCTTCGAGGCATAGTTGCAGCAGGCAGTGATAGCAAACAGCACCTTTGTCAGGAGACCTCTGACTGATATGATCCCACACAGATTCCCCTCTTTCTATAGTGTTATTCTATGTATGAGTCAGCAGGGCGTGGGTTTATCTGAATCTGAGATGGCTAAATCCTCATCCCTGCAATGCTGACCACGGTTGTGTTGCCATAAAAAGACTGCTCATACCTTTTTACCAGAGGGCAGGGCCATTAAATGACTCTAAGAGAGTTATGTATCTCAGTGTTGTCAATAGTAAGAGGCATGTCTGGGTCAATGACAGCTGTTCTGTGGTGTATGATAAGACCAAAATGGAGATCAGGAAGGAGGAAAGGATCCAGAAGGCTGAGTACTATGTGCTGGGGCAGCTGCTATACACAACAACCACCCTGCTTCCTTGGGGAACCTGGCAAGAACCTCCTCAAACCACCTCCCTGGCTGCCTGTACTGGGAGCTGTGCGGAAGACGATGTGGGTGAGGAATTAGTGATCTTGAACAGGCCTTGTGCTCTATTTGCCATTATGCTTGGGGCTTGAGAATCCCGTATGTTATTAAGGAAATCTGTAAGCTGTAACATATTTGGGAAAGGAAAACTCTATGTGGATCAAAGGGTAGAGTACATTAATCTTGGCTGGGGGATGGTTGCACGTTGAGTTGGTGTTACACAAAGCAGTTAACCTGAGCAGCCTGTGCCGTGCTGTGCTGGGCTGCACGTCCAACGTGGCTTTCAGGCTGTGTTGTGCCGCACAAACCCCAGGCTGCAGGACAACCTCAGCCAGCAAATTGTAAGAGCAATCCCGCAGGCAGCTCTGGCTGGTACCTCCAATTACACTGCCTGCGTGGCCTTGTCTTTGTCTAAAAGAGCAGTGAGAAGTTGTTATGCAAACGTCCTTTGCGAATAGAGTTGTTTTCTTGGGAGAAAATTATGTATTAGCTGTTTGAAGGGGCGTAAGGTTCACTTGCTATTGCTCTTCTTATTCTGTCTTAAAAGAGTTATCTATCTGCCTTACCCAGCAGCTTGATTATCACAGAACTTTCCCACACTGTGCACTGCCAGGGTTGTCGGTTTTGGATGACTGCTGGAATGAAACATTTGGGCAATCTTGCCCCGTTTCTGGGTAAAATATCCCTAGGCCCTCACAACATGGCCAATTAAAACTAAAGCTGGGGTTTCACTTCACCTCACCAGTCCCCAGGGGACTCACCTTGCCCAACCATCGTGGGCAAAGCCTGTCTCTGGGTACCTCTGTTTGTCAGTCCCACAATTTACTGGTCTTTACCTCAGCAAGGGAATGTCTGCTGCGATTAGTAAGGAGGAGACTGAAGAAATCTCTGATTTGGCAGAAGTCCCTCTTGATTGATTTCCAGATCACAAAAGATAACCAGCTGCCAAGCCTCGGGAACACTCCAAGTAAGCATTCACATAAGCAGACACCGCACGTTTGACAGATGTTAGTCACATTGCTTAATGCTCCACTGGATGCTACAGATGTGAGCGTGGTATAAAAACCTACGGGGGAAAGAAGGGGAGAGAAAAAAACACCAAACAACAATTTCCCTGAAGAGATCATTTCCACACTTCCTCGTCTAGATTCTCCATGCAGGTTCTGTTGTATAATTAATAGCATATCACCTTTATTCCCATACCAGTCTTACGCCTTACAGGCTGTCATCTGAAAACACAGGTGCAGATTTTGTGCTGTGCCAGATTTCAGCTATCAAAAGGTTATGGGAGAATGTTAGAGTCAGTTGTAGAATTTTAATACCAGATTATTAACATATATATATATATGCACACATAGGTAAGGTTGACCCACAATACTCTCTAACCTTGGCCTGCTAGAGACACCCAAATCCTTCCCCTAACCTACAGGTAGGAAGGTGGAGGAAGGCAGGAATAGCATTTATCTACTTTGGTGAGCAGTTATATGGTAAGAAGGCTTAGCCACAGGACACAGATCTTTACCAATGTCCTGTTCTAGGAATTGTTGAAGCTCCACACCAGTTTATATTTCTAAAGTCATAAGAAATAATGTCTTTCCTGAAACCAGCTCTTTGCTTTCTCCAGCTGTACTTGCCATACTCCAAAACGTGGCCAAGCTGGGAACCCTGTCATGCAGGACGGAGCTTTCAGCTGTTGATATCCAGACATCTCCTGCATCCTTTTCCTTAGGTGCTCAGAACAAGGGCTGTGACCACATAGCCTGAGTTGCCTGGAAGAAAGGATGGCTGATGTTGCATGCTCAGAAGATTAATAGGTTTGGGAACATAAGTTCAGTTGTACAGGTATTCCTTGGGGCTGAACATATCCCTCATTTTTTTACCTCATGCCATCATTATGAGACACTGTGAAATGGTGCTGTTAAATATTTTGTTCTGTTATCTGTGTTACATAAGGCTCTGGAATAAAACCTCGAACTATTTAGCTTGCTTGTGTGTACAGAGCAGTAACCAGACACAAATTCAAAAGGAAAAGGAGAAAAAAATGCCCTCGAGAAAAGTATGAATGAGCTTGAAAAGGGCAAATAAAACAGCAGAGACATTTATATTGGTCTCTCCTACTGCTCTGAACAAAACAATTATGAGATAAGAGAGGCAAGAATGGGAGGAAATTCATTTTTCACGTTGGAAGTCCGAAGGATCCAATAGCCTGTTTATGAAGAGCAATAAAGAAGATACATGAACTTGGTAAAGATGTTGTTACAAATATATTGGCCTGTTTGGAAAGGCCGGGAGTTTGGGGTTTTTGGGGGCTTTTTTTTTTTTTTTTTGGTAGTGGTGTTGCTTTTTTATATAGCTCTATCAACTAAGTTTTTAAGGGTAGAGGGTTTTTTTTGTCAAGAGAGCAATAACTGCCAATAATGGTTAGTTAGAACTAGCAAAGAGGACTAATGCTTTTATTTAGGATTTGGAAATGGTATGAAGAAGGGGCAGATGGGAACCTGGATTTAATGAAGCTTAAATAAGCAAATACAACATTGGCCAGCTTTTAAACAAAGTTAAAAGCAACTATTCCTTGTTCCTAATTCCAAGCTTTAAAAAACAGAATGCATTTGCCTGTTACGATGAGACTAAAAATGGTGGCTGATGTTCAGAAGGGAGATTTATCAGCTTTTTTCTTTCTAGTTTGAAATGTATGTTCTTTTGAAATGATACAGGGAAGTTCATCTTTCAGCAAGTTAAGGGGTAATGTTAAAAACCAATAAAATTAATGTACATATATTTTTTCCTGAATTTTCCCTCTCTTGTCTAAAGAAAGCAATGTATTCCAATACAGAAATGTGAATTTGGTACCAGTCTGCTAGTGACTGTATTATCGTGTGGAAGAAAATCCAGGCTTAGAAACAAGCGTAAGGTCTCCACAACACTTCCACTTTGCCCCTACCAAGAAACTTTTTTTCTTTCTTAGCAAAATCTAGCAGTCTGAGTGATGTGTGTACTGCAATAACTTTTACTAGTGCTGTATTCCCCTATCGTAATTAGACATCAAAAAATGTTTAGACCAGAAATCTCTCCAAGTCAAGAAATCAAAAATTAAGTAATTCTGTAATCTTTTAAAATTATTATTGGTGTAATAACCCCCTCCGGGGATTAACTACAGTAGCAAAGCCTGTGATTAAGGTTGCTCAGCCCTTATCATTGTTGAATTCTGTTTTCAGTGGTTTATAACTTTGCCAGACTGTAATAATTTGGATTAAAACTTTCCCAAAGCGTGAAAAGCGTCTGTGTTTAGCTGAATATTTTAGGAAGCTTTCAAGAAAAATGAATCAGCACTTTGTAAAACTGGGTCAGGGAAAATATGTTTTTCTGCCAATATTAAACCAAAAATCTTACAGTTGTTTTATTAACAAGTTTCTGCGTTTTCTGCTTTTAACTCTTATTTCAGGCAAGGAAATTTGGCAGTTAGATTGTCTGTGTGTCAGGGAAGTGCTGTCCTTGCACACAGCTACCTCCATTTAGCCAAACTGTTAGTCTCTGGAACACCTTTATATGCATTTTTTGTCACTGGAGGATTATTCTAGGTCCTAAAGGTTTCAAATCCAGTGAGCACCCTGAGAAGGTGAGGCAAACCGGGGGCTGCTGCAGCGTGAATGGCTGGGACGTGAAGTGCAGCCATGGGACAAAAAGGGATGTGGCAGTAGTGGTTGGGATCAGGAGCTCAGAGGTGTGTCTGCGGTTTGGAAGTGGAGGAGAAAAGTGGACAAATCCTGTTAAAGAACTGGGGGGAAGTGTGTGAACGGTAACTGGAATCAGTAGAGGAGTCCTGGGACTGATATGTGTACAAGGACAGGCTGTAGCTACATCTGTATGAGTGAGACATGTCAGGGCACATGTCCCAGCACTGGGTACTATAGTTTATTTTGTTATATTTGTTATATATATTTGTTGTCACAGTTTGGACCGGCATAAATCATCACACTCCCAGATGATGCTCAGGCATGCTCTTGGCATCAGTGTGTGTCAGGGACTATTTGCAAGAGGTGCTTTAGGTGTAGGCTCCCTGTTTTGGGGTGATGGGGAAGGCTAGCTGTTTTGAAATGAACCATCCCATTCCATCTGGCTTTAGGCGTAAATCACATTGAAAAAATACACATTTATTCCCCCCATCCACACCCAGAGGGTGTGAAACAGTGGTTACTGTCAGCTCCTCTCTTACCTCTACTGGCAGGCTCTATGGAGCAGATCTAGAAGTTTCTGTCAGGCTGGGAGAGAGGACTGGAAGAAACGCGATTCTAAGTTATTTTACAGTTCTTTTAAAGATTCAAGTTCATAAATGCTTCAGAAGTTAAATGTGGAAAAAAAACCCCAAACCAACCCCACAGCAAAAGAATATTTGGCTGCAAAAGGGAGGTGATGTGGCATGACAGAATGGAAGAGACTGTGCCATGCCAGACTGTTTGGTATGGTTCTCACTCTCTTCCCTCCCCAGTTAAGTCAGAGCTGCCTTAGGCCAACAGAGTTAGGCCAACGCTCATGTTTTTGCAAGCTACAGACCTCAAGGTACATCCCATTAGGGAGTTGGCCACTGGTTCCGCTCGGATAGCAGACCCGGGCCCAGGCAGCCCCCATGCACGCTTTGTGCTGGGATTGCTGGTGTGGGCTCACAGCCTCCTGGCTTTGTGCTGGGATTGCTGGTGTGGGCTCACAGCCTCCTGGCTTTGTGCTGGGGTTGCTGGTGTGGGCTCACAGCCTCCTGGCTTTGTGCTGGGGTTGCTGGTGTGGGCTCACAGCCTCCTGGCTTTGTGCTGGGATTGCTGGTGTGGGCTCACAGCCTCCTGGCTTTGTGCTGGGATTGCTGGTGTGGGCTCACAGCCTCCTGGCAGGGCTTAGTTGCAGCTCTGAGTGAACGGACTACAAAGTGGGTGGCCAATAAATAAGAGTCTGAATTGGTCCTTGGTTAGTAACTGGCTTGGCATTGTCTATAAAGACCTTCCCCAGGCTTGACGTTGATCTAGAACCAAGAGTGTTACGTACATGTAAATAACATGGTTAGGAAGTGACCCTAGGAGTTGCTACCTTAGGAGTCTCTTGGCTCATTGTGCTATTGAAATGCCAGTTTCTGAGGAGACATGTTGTATTTAAAATTCTGAGCAGTCCAAATGGATGTTCATCTAGTTTAAGCAGAACTAGCTTTGAGTGCAAAAGAGGTGGTAGCCCAGGATGGATGGGGTGGAGTGAGTCAGGACTTTGTACACATTTTTAACTATGAGGTCTTTGCACATAGAAGCTTGTGTAGCCAGAGACGGACTTCAGCTTTGCTTAAGGACATTAGTTGTTTTTTCCTTTTCAAAAATCCCAGCAGATATTCCAGTGAAGTTGTAAACTAATCTGTTCCATATACGACAAAAGACAGAGACTTTTCCACTTTGCTGTGTAGGTCCATCTTGTGCATGGTTTACAAAATTTATTGTGGTCCCCAAAAATGGTATAGAATCAAATGAAAGCTGACACAGAAGATGAAAGAAGGAGGCAGGAGCAGAGTCTTGACCTTGTTGCTTGCAGTGCAAAGTAGAACTGTAAGGATTTCGACAGCAAGTCTAAGCTCCAAGAGGAAAGACCTTACCTTTCCTATGCTTTCCTTAGTTGTTTGTGAACAAGCTGTTGTTGTTGAAGATAAGGCCAACATACAAGCAAAGCAAAGCAAATACTTTTATTTCCTATGGTGATTATATAAGTTGTTCTTATTTCCAACAAAGTGGAAGAACATCAACATATATGCATAAATACAGGTTTGCATGTTGATCATACATGTGTGCGAGAAGTGCTAGTACTGCTTTGGGTTGATTATACTTATAGATGGGGTTTACCTCTCCTCTGACAAAACAGGGACAACAATGCCATACCCATCTGTTGTTTTATCTATTTGGATTTTTAACTATAAATTATTAATTCAGCTATTGGCTGCTTGATGTGTGTGCACCTGCGTATGCATGTGTGAATACATCTGACCATCTTTTGCATCAAATCAGAAATCAGAAAACTCCTGTATTATTTATGATTAAAGTACAGTAACAATATTTTTTAAAGTGTAGTTGTGCATAGAAAGGACTACAGTGCCAAAAGTGACAGCAGAATTAATGCTTTCTCCAGGCCCTTTTTCTCTTAGAAATGATTGACAAAGTAATTTTCTTCTTGTACTTTAATAAAAGTGTATACGTTATACACACCAATAAATCCTCACCGGGCCAATTACACATCATATGACTTATCTTGTCACAGCACCTAATATCCAAACAATAAATTAAAAGGTATGCTTTATATGCAGATTTGCATACGAGGATGTTTTCCAGTCCCCAGACTCAATTGTCTTATGAACACTACAACATACAAGAAAAAGAAACAAGCTGGCTAGGATTTGTGACTAATAAATCCTGCCTGGTGGAACAAACTACATCTGTATGACTTACAAGAGTCTGCTGTATAAGTAACATTTGTTTTACATATTGAAATTATATTGGGAGATGAAATACTGAACAAATATTGAAGCACTTCCTTTCACACAGGATACTCCACTCACATGCCAAGACATACTCGCTATATATACGCAACACAATATGTTTGGTTCTTATTCATACCAGTTTGCAAATTAAGGGACCTTTCTGTAAATGAGAATCTCACTTGTTTTTAATTTCCAAGTGAGGAATTTAATGGGAGGTGGAAATTCCAAAATTTGCTTGCATCCTGGTGGTACCTGCTGAGCTTTTGAAAAGTTTTGATAAGATCTGAATGCACGGTTTCTAAGAATGTTTCTGGTCTAAGGGCACAGGTATGGATGTGGATTTTCCTCAATGATGGCTATCAGACTGGTTTGTCCTAAACTAAACTCTTTAATAGTATGGAGGCAAAAAAAGGGGAGGCATTCATCTTTGTTTCCACTGTCCTAAAGCACATTGATTCATAACATCTAGTGCGACATGTGCAGCATTCCTCCCATTTTCTGATGCGGGGTGACCCATGTGTTATGGAGGCCAGCTTCACTGGAGGAGTGACCTCCCTGTGGGCATGTGGAGGTGATGGATTAGGTCATGGTTCTGCACCTCTAGCAGGCTTGAGCAGTGTAAGCGCCTGAAGGGAAACAAACTGTTCAGAATAATGGAGCTGAGATGGTTGTGCTGGAGGGAAACGGAGAAAAGACTGTGTTCTCTGAATCACAGTCTCTCATTCTCCTCCTGGGCAGTGAATCACGCTGCTGCCCCCTCCTCTGAGCTCCTGGTGAAGCCCCAGTTTAGCTCACTGTGAGTCTGTGAATAGAACTACCCACCTTGTTGCATTCTTGTTGGTCAGGATAGCTTGCCTGAAAGTCAACGAAGTGTTGGCCAGGTTTTAGCATATACATGATGTGAGTATGAACGTGTGCACACGTTTGGTATGGTACAGTATCTAGACTTTGCTGAGGGGACTACTGAGGATGTCTACAAAATCAGTGCTTTGGTGGTGCTTTAGTACCGTGGTAATATTCCTTTCCTTTTGTGTGAACAAACAAGTTTATTGGTACTGATCCCAGCAGTCATTGGTGCAATGATTGAGGTGACTTCTTAAAGCTCTAGAACCAAATACCAGTATTTGCAGCAGCATCTGTAGTTTATTGTAGAAAAAGAATGCTGAACTAGTTACGGAGAAGATACTGGCGGCATGTATGCTCTTAGCAGCACCATTTAACTGGCTTTCAGTGGTAGAGGAGATTGTGTCCCCTTATCAAATAACTAAACTGGGATTTTCAGTTTTTTCTGGGATGGGCCAGCTGGTGTTGTGGAAACCAGACACAGACCTACACAGAGGTTCCTTCCTATCCTGTTGTCTGATAGGCATCACTCCTGGCCAGGCATGTATAACCGTGTCAACGAGCCTTGACGGAAACATTTGTCAAAGAGTAGGCTGTGTGCCATCATGCAGTGCTGCAGGTCAGCAGCTTTCTCCCTGCTCATGGCTGAGGTGCTTGGGGAAGGAGGGCAATGAGGAAACTGCTGGCTGTGCTCGTTATAGATGCCCAGTCCCTGGAAGTGTTCAAGGCGAGGCTGGATGAGGCTTGGAGCAACCTGGTCTAGTGGAAGGTGTCCCTGCCCATGGCAGGGGGGTTGGAACTAGATGGTCTTTAAGGTCCCTTCCAACCCAAACCATTCTGTGTGATGCTGTGACCTGAAATTGTATGGCACCTAGAAGTCCAGCTAGCATGCACCACTCCATAATACATCGATAATCACTCTAGACGACAGGCCAGAACAGATCAGTCTTCTTATTCTCGCCCCTTTAATTAATGCAGTCACTAGTTCAGACTCAAAATGTGCTTAAATTACTTTGCCTTTCACTTGTTTTAGAATGGTAAGATACCTTCTTCTGGGTCTAAATATTTTATTTGAAATACTGCTTTCACAGAAACAGCATTAGGCCCTAAACATTTTGATGCAGAAGGATCTAAAAATTAATTAAATTAGTCAAAATTAATTGCTCTAACCTGGACTCTTAGTTGCCCAACATTTAGTTGTATCAAACCTGGAACAACTACAGGCTGAGCCTGAGAGATGCATATGAGAGCTGACCTTTCACGAAGCATGGATCAGCACTTTCGCAGAGCCATCAGAGGGAACTGTGGTCATCTAATATACCTGCTCCAAGGGAATACGTGATGCTGGTGTCAAAGAAGAAAATAAACAAATGAGGAGTTTTTGCTTTACGTGCCATTAAAGAAGAAATGAAAAGGAAAAATATTAACAAACCCCAGTATTTTTGCAAGCATTTTAAAGGGTGGTGGTGTTTCTACCTAACTTTAGAAACCAATCCTTGGAGCTTAAGTTAGGAGGTGAGTACCATTAGTCTCTCTTGCTGGTCAGCAGAGTTAGAAACACCTTCAGAGGATGAATGAACACAGCAGCTGGTTTGAGATGCTCTTCAGAATAGCCAGTCTTTCTCCAGCATCAATAGCAAGAGACTAAGATGACCAGCTTTTTAGCTTGGGCACCTCCAGCAGATGTCTAACTTCATACCAAGCACATGTCACCGAAGTCTTCAAGGTTTTAAAGAGGAGCTACAAAACTGTGTTTCCTGTTTGCAATGAGTCACTGGATCATAGAACACTAATGCCCATTAGATCATGTAGATCCTAATTTATGACATGTTAGCTTCCAACACCAAACTGAGGGCAGTGAACAGAGTTAAGTGTGTTGCAAACTTTACAGTGTGTCTCTTTCTTCCTGCACCGTTGACTTCAACAAGCCGTCAGCACTTCCCAGGCTGTTATGTGGTGGTGAAATCTCATTCCATTACACTTGGCAAGGATAATATATTTTTGTTTATCATGGGAGCATTGTAGAATTTATGGTGTCTTTTGCTCTTCGTTTTCTGGCTTTTAAGGTTTGATATTTTTAGCCAGGTTTCCTAGGGAAACAAGGCTTACGCCATCATGATATCTGTCAGCTCCCTTCTTATAACTTCTGAACCTGGGGGCCAATTTCAGCTCTATTTGAGAGATGAGTAAAGGTTTCAAAGATATTACATTTCCACAAGTTTTGTGAAAATCAACAGCTTGGTAGATGAGAGAATATATCATTGCTCCAGCTGAAATCATGTCAAGGTCAGTTTAACCCTTATTTATTCTGTTTGACAGTGGCCACCTCCCCGTGCAGTGGTCGGTCAGCACTAAGTAGTGCTGAGCTAACCACAGCCCAAGTCATCTTTCACCCATCTAGCAAGCAAAGTGGAGAAAGAGGGTCTGGAGGTGGCTTTGGGAAGTTGAGAGGGATTTTATGCCACAGGGAATGGTGAGGAGTTGTAATAGTGGTATGTTTCAGAAGATGAGGAGCAACTGCAAATATTCTGATGGGACAGATTTGTGAAATTAGACCTAATGAAATTCGTTATTCACCTAACAACTTCCCCTCAACCATCAGTGTTTTATTTTGTGTATTTAACTGAAGATACAATACATATCCTGATGACTTAAAAATGGGGTGTAGGAAGGGCAACCACTGAAATAGAATGAGATGCAAACACACCTCTGTGTTTGTAAAAAACCAAAAAAAAAGTCTTTAGGAGTGCATTGCAAACATTCATTCAATGACCTAATGATCAATGATCAATGGTCTATCACCTTTTCTTTACCCATAGATGGAATTAATTAGCAAATGTTCCATATGGGAAACATTTCCTATTAGGTTTTACTTATTCTTTAGCCTCCAGTAATGATTTTCTGTAAGTTTTCTAACAAACAATGACAGGTTAGGATGAGAGGAACAGCAGCATGGAACCTGTTAAATTATTAGTCTGTTCCAGTCTCCAGTCTCCAAAAGTCATCATAATGAGATACATCTAGGAGAGTGCAACTAATCTCCTAATGAATAACTGTACCAATCAGACCTTTGGGAAGATTTCTTCTTAACCCCAAACAGTCAGCAATATGCTTGTGCTCTGCAGCAAGAGGGCTTATGTCCATAATTAATCTATTTTTCAATCATTTAGCTATGGACAGTCTTATTAATAATCTAAATGCAATAACTCAGTGTTGGGGTTAAAAAAAAGAAAAGGAGAAGAAAGTGTAGAAAAGAAACCATTACTTCTCAGTGAGCACAAGGATGGAAGAATCGGAGTTTGCAGATGTGACAAAAACACCAGTGCCTAATAAAATTGCTTTTATTAGCTTAATTTGCCACATATAGCGCTAATATTTAACTTGAATGAGGCATGAATTAGTAAAAAAATATGCGCTGTAGCATTTAAAGTGCTATACTTGAATAAAATAATGTATATCTTTTCATATGCAGTCCTTGAAGTCACACTACATACATCTTTAATTTCCTCAATTAAGAAAAAAAAGAACAAATGGAGTTAGATTTTAATTATTCATAGTTCATTTGAGAAAAATCTTTGTAAATGAGAGGAAGGAGAGTTGTGCTATCTATCACAACGAGGAAAAGAATAGATAGAAAATCCACTTTATGAACTATTTGACAATACATAAGCTTCTGCCTTCATTAGGTACTGCAGCCTGATGTGTAAAGAAAGAAGCATTACAGGAAGAGCTATCTAGGAGACCATGTCATGGAAACTGCCCCCAAAATCTGAACTGGTAACAACTTGCTGGTCGGCAACTAACCGCAGTGCACATTTGGTAGAGTCCTACCGAGGGATGTATGTGTAGGCATGTCCTTGAAGCTTATTTATAGAAAGATGTGAATATAAGGAACTGCCGTACTGGATCTGATTTGTGGTCCATTTGGGCCACCTTTGCGTTTGGCAGTGGCCAAAACCAGCTGAGTCAGTGAACATGCAGAAACATTGTACAAGATGTGTCCAAGGAAGTACATAATCGGGTTTGAAACCTTGGAATATTTATTCCTTCCGACATACTTTTTTTTTCATTGTTGGTAAAAGAAGGGGTAGTTTTGTTGTCAATAAGAAAGCAAGTTCCTCTTTGGGTTTTACTAGACTATTGATCTCAAGACTGCTTTGCTGCAGTGACTTCCACAGTCTTATCATGCACTGGATGAAAAATGATTACTTTCTATCAGCTTTGAATTGATTATCTTTCATTTTCATTGAATGTCTCCTTGGCAAAGGAGAACAGAGCCAGCAATATGCCTTTTTGAGCAATTCATTATTTTATATGCTTTCAAGGCCTTCTAATTTGCAAAGTCAACAATCCCAGTCTTTTCATTCTGATTTTACGTAAGTGACCACTGTGCTTTTAATGATTTTCAACCTGTCTCTGAACATGTAATTTTTATTATCTTTTTTGAGATGACAGTGTCTGTGGATACAATTGTATCATCTGGATACAATATTATAATGGCACATCATTATTTCATATACTGTCATTACGATTTTTCTTATTATTAAATTTCCTTTGCTTGTTTAATTGCAATTGCAGTCTTTGTTATGTCGTCACAATTGTAACTGATTTTTTTCCTAACATAGTTTAAAGCAGTATGTGTTGTAGATGTAGCTCAACTTCTTTCAGTTTGATGCATATTACTTTACATTTTTCAGTGATAAATTTTATTTGCTACTGTGTTGATTAAGCTAAGATCTGTATAGGTTAAGTTTCTTTGAGCATCCCTAAAATGGTTCCTGGGCCTCAGTTATGTAAATTATCATCTGCAAACTGAGATGCTTCACTCTTCATCTTCTTGTTCATGTTCTTGTGTTAATAGATGTGTTAAAGAATCATAGAGTGGTTTGGGTTGG
>NW_010251079.1:0-6082 GCF_000690775.1 Eurypyga helias
CAGGTGAGCACCCCTGTGACCCACTGCCACCCCCCGGCCATGGCCCAGGGGTCCCTCTCGCCCACTGGCACCATCTTTCCCCGCAGGCAAGTTCACCTGCATCGAGGTGAAGTTCCACCTGGAGAGGCAGATGGGCTACTACCTGATCCAGATGTACATCCCCAGCCTGCTCATCGTCATCCTCTCCTGGGTCTCCTTCTGGATCAACATGGATGCGGCGCCAGCCCGGGTGGGCTTGGGCATCACCACCGTGCTCACCATGACCACGCAGAGCGCCGGCTCCCGTGCCTCCCTGCCCAAGGTCAGTGCTGGCTCCATGCAGGGCTCCCACCTGCCCAGTGCACCTAGGGTGCCCTCTGCTGTCCCCAGTGTCCCAGGGGCAGCCTTCCCTTGGGAATGGCTGGCTCTATAGCCTTGTCAGCTGGGGTACCACATGTGCTGAGGGGGAGCATGGGGCTGCTCAGCTGGAAGAGCTCAGGCCCATGTGTCCAGCAGGGAGAAGCTGGCAGTGCCAGTGGATGAGCAAAGTGGGGGGAAGCAGGTCCCTGAGCCCCCTCTTGCCCTTGTAGGTCTCCTACGTGAAGGCCATTGACATCTGGATGGCCGTGTGCCTGCTCTTCGTCTTCGCCGCCTTGCTGGAGTACGCAGCCGTCAACTTTGTCTCCCGCCAGCACAAGGAGTTCATGCGCCTGCGCCGGCGCCAGCGGCGGCAGAGGATGGTGAGTCCCTCCTGCTGTCGCTGTCACGATGTCTGCCCGTTCTCAGCCACAGAGGGGACACCCCGGGGCCACAGGGCCAGTTTCTCAGCAGCTGCTGGGGCAGGGCTCGGTGCTGGGCTGTGTCCCACTGTCCAAGGCTTGCGGCTGGCCCCTCCAGCACATCAGGGACCCACGGGCATCTCAGTCCTTCTGCCTGCCTGAGCAGCACAATGCACAGCACCCATGGGTGCCCCAGGCCCTGCCAGCACACGCACGCCCAGGGTGCCATCCTCCTGCCAGGGCATCCTCCGTCTCTGCTTCCTCTAAAAAAGCAGAAAGATAACCAGTGAGTGTGAGGGAATCAGCCTTTCCCCTTACGTGCAGCCCCAAACCCCGGCTCCTCGCTGTGCCGCAATGGTGACAGGGGTCACTGCCGCATCAGGGCGGTGAAGCACCAAGGGTGCCTGGTGGCACCCAGGGACAGGGTCTGGGCTGCAGACGGGCACACAGCAGGGACTGGAGAGACAGAGTTCACAGACAGACCTCCCCTCCATCAGCCCATCAGTGCAGGCATCAGGCCTGCAAGATGCTCAGGGAAGGCACGTGGCTGCCCCACTCTCATTTTCTGGCCATAAGAGCATCATGAGGCACCTGAGGTGCCACCATGAGGAAACCCTGCGTACACTCGCAGCGTCCTGTGCAGCCAAACCCCATCGGCACTTGCTGAAGATGATCCGGGTGCCTGGGCACTGCTGGAGGGGCTTCCCCCGATCCCCTGCGGAGCTCCCACCCCCCCGCTGTCCCTGTCGCGGTGCCCAGAGCTGCTGTCCCCAGGGCTGGGGCAGAGCCATCGGTCACCCGCTGTCCTGTTTCTGTTTGGTGCGCACTGTCGGATGGCTAAAGGGCCTGAGCAGCGGGACGGCCAGCCTGGAGTCCCTGCGGCAGCTGAGCGGCCAGCATGGCGGCGAGCACACCTACGCGACGCTCTCGCAGCTCTCCAGTTCCCGGGTAAAGCACGACCCTCCCGCAGCCCCCCACACAGTGCAGCACAGTGCATCCCCAGCCAGCATCACACCCTCCCTTCCCCAAAACAAGCCCCCCAGGAGCCAGCCCCAGGGGCCAGCAAGGGCCCATGGAAGAAGCAGGGTAGTGATCTGCACAGAGCATGTGCCCATAGGATGGAGCTGCCGCTCCCTGGGCTGAAGAGAGGTTTGCGGGACAGATGGGAATAGAGCAAATTTCCCTGGAGATAACCCCGCTCCGTGCCTCAGTTTCCCCTTCCGTAAAGCAGGACCAGTGCAGCCCCCTCTGCCAAGGGATGGCTGCTGCTGGGGCAGACTGATGGCCGCTCCCGGGCGGGTGCCCAGCTCCCCAGGCCGTGCCCACCCCCTGGCAGGGTGAGGGCTCTGCCTGCCCGGTTCTCCTGGCACACACAGGCTCGAGGCGCTTGTCGGGGCACAGGGGCTCAAGGCATAGGCAGCAGTGATGGGGCAGGGCACGCTCCCAGGCTGGCGGGGAGATGCTGGGGTCTGACAGCAGCTCCAGAGAGGAGATCAGGTCTGGCACATCCTCATCTCCCCATCCAGCTGCGCTGCACCAAGCCTCCCCTCCACCACTGTCATCCCTTGGATGCTGGGAGAGGCTTCCCAGCTCCCCACAGCACCTCCCTTGCTCCCTGCCTTTCCCAGCCCCTGAGCACCGACCTCCAGAGATGAACACCCACCCAACAGGGGTAGGGGGCTCTGCCAAACCCAAAGACCATCTGCCAGCCTAAAACAGACCAAAGCGCAGCTACCCTGAGGTGGAGGCTGCAGAGGCACCCCAGGGTGCTGCTGCAAGGCATTGGGTGCAGCCAGGAGCACCGCAGGGTGCTGCTCACCCTGATGCAGCACAGCCTGCGTGCCGCAGCCTGACTGCAAACCCTTCCCCCAGACCCTGCAAAGCAGGGCCCAGGGAGCTCCCTGCAGCCAGCTTGGCTCCCAGTCAGCACCCCAGGGCTGCCCCAGCCCAGAGAGACCCAGCTGGCAGGGTCAGCACTCCCGATCTGCCATCTCCACCCCAAAAAGCATGGGCTTGGGGGAATAGCTGCCACCCCCAGGACACCGTGGCTCCCCCGTCCATGTTCCCTGGGGTGGCTGCAAATGCTGAGTCTGAGGCAGGGGAATAAAACCGCTGCAAATGAGAACTAATCTCAGCAATTTGAGTCGCTGCTGCTCTTCCCATCGAGAAATCTTGCTTAGCCGGCAGATTGCTGAGTTAAATAAAGGTGCCAGGGCGCAAGCTCTCCGCATGAGAGCCCCCTTGCCGGCTGAGTGCCTGTGCAGGCTGACCTCAGCGAGGAGCCTGCTCTCCGCGTTTTGGAAGGCAGTGCCCGTCGGAGATGGCATGTGGGATCCGGCACCCGGGCATGGCGTAAGGCAAGGGGCTGGTGGGCAGCACGCCCTGGGAGAAGAGACACATATGGCACCAGTGGGGCAGAGCAGGGATGAGCCACACAGACCAAATGAGTGGCCTGGGGGTTGCACATGCTGGTGCCTCGCCAAATCTTTGCACACACAACCGTCCTGCTAAGGATAAAAGCAGGATGGGGCCAGTCACTAATGTTGACCAGCTGTCAGTGGGGAGGAGCATGGGCACCGCTGGCCAGCACGCAAGGGGCTGCAAGGCGAGCATGGCCGTGCCGTGAACGATAGCAGTGAGCTGAGACCCAAGGGTGAGGACAGGCATGGGCATGCACCCCCCTGTCATGCTGACCTCCCTGCAGCCCCCCACCAGTATGGGAGGAGATAGGATGAGCAAAGACAGAGAGACCAGCAAGGGACCAGCTACCTCAGCCTCCCTCCTCTGCTGCACCAGGCAGCCACTGCCAAGTAGCCGTGGGGAGAAGTGGGTGCTGGTACTTGGAGGGACCAGTAGCCAGGCTTCTGCATCCCCGCCCAGCTCTGCCCAGCAAGCTGCTTGCCCCCTCCTATTCACCAGCACTGTGCCACTCCACCCCACAGCAAACACAGCTGCCACAGCAGTGCCTGCACGCCCAAGTTCCCTGCACCCCAATGCACCCTTCACCTCTATGTGCTCTGCACCCCAGTGTACCCTACACCCCTGTGCCCAGCAACCCGATGCAACCTGCATCCCCTTGTGCCCATCTGCCCCCCCAGTTCATCCCCATCCCCATGGCTGCTGGAGAGCCAGGCTTCCCAAGCCCATGAGCCAGAGCTGGGAGGAGGCCAGGGGGATCAGTGTCAGGCTGCCAGGATCAGGGTTGCCCTTGGATGCACCCTTAAAACACTTGCTGGATGAGAAGGCCGTTGGTCGATGCTTGCCCCCACGCCTGCCTCTGCCCGCAGCCCACTGGCCCCACACTTCTGCCTGCACGCTTCAGGCTTGCTGACAGAGCACCTCCCCTTGGTGCCAGGCACTTCCCTGGCAGTATCACCTGGCGGGGGGGTGTCTGGAACACCCAGCCACAAGCACCCACTCACCCCCCCTGGCAGCATCAGCACCCACAGGGTGCCCCAGCTGACAGCCTTTTCCTTTCACCAGGAGGAAGAGCTTGTCCGGGAGAGCCGCTTCTACCTGCGAGGCTACGGGCTGGGCCACTGCCTGCACCCGAAGAATGGGGCTGGTGAGGGAGGGCCCTGGCATCTACAGCTCCCCCCCGGGCGGCATGCTGCTGCGGGAAGGGGATAGCCTCCACAGGCGCTACATCGACCGGGCCAAGCGCATCGACACCATCTCCCGAGCCGTCTTCCCCTTCACCTTCCTGGTCTTCAATATCTTCTACTGGGTCATCTACAAAGTGCTGCGCTCGGAGGACATCCGCTCGGTGCCCTGAGGCCGGCAAAGCACGACTGCATCTCGGTCTGATCCCCCCGCTGCGCCCGGGCTCCGCAAGCTCAGCCAGGACTGTGTTTCCCTCTGTCCCGGAGCAGCGGCACAGCCGGGCTGGGCCTCGGAACCTGAACACGTGGCAGCCCCCATGTCCCTTTGGATGCCAGGGCACTGAAGGGGGGGTGATCAGCCACCCCTCCTGCCTCTTTCATGGTGTCACCCCCAGGTACCCAGGGGTGCTGTGCTGCTGGGGGAGTCCCTGATACTTTGGGATGCTGCTCCGTTGGTGACCAGGGAACACCTCCTTCCAGCCAGATACCCTCCAGCTCTTCGCACCTTCCATGTCAGGCTGCTGCTTCTCCAGGCTGCATCAGCGAGCCGTGGGACACGAGCAGCCAGGCGAGAGGCTGCCGCCCCCCCTGCTCCCCCGGGGAGCTCAGCTGCAGGCAACAGCAGGCAGCCCCCCTGCCTGCACCCAGACTGTGTGGGGTGCTGGCTAGGGCTCCATCGCCCCCAGCCCGTGACGGACAGGGTCCCTCCGGCCCCCAGCCAGCTCCAGCGCACAGCAAAGAAGCAGGCTGGCGATGCTTTCCTTCCGGCCGAGCCCAGAGCTGCCCATGCTGCCTGTGCAGGCAGGACTGTGGCAGGGACACTGGGCAGGAGACTCCATTTCCTTGAGGGAACGCCAGCCCAGGGGCAGGCAGTGGGCAAGCCCGGTCCCACGGATGGTGAAGGGGTGCAGACATCCATTGCAGCCACAGACGGGAGCCACTTGGCACCTGAGTGCCAGCACCACGCTAACTGCAGGGTAGGACCCACAGCCCATCTTCCAAGGGAGAGTTTTTGGGATGAAAGTAGTGGGGGAAGCTTGGCCGATCCCTTTGGAGGAGCAGAGTGAGTGGTGGCATCCCCAGACTGCTGCGTTCCCATGGCACCACAGTGCCAGCAGAGCCGGAGGTGAAAACCACCCCGTTCCCCAGCTTTCTCCCCACTCCGGCACCCAGGCACAGTGTCCCCTGAGCGGATTCACCCCTGCTGCTCCTCCACTGGAGAGGAGAACATCCAAAACCTCAACAGGACAAGCTCAGCAAAGCTTCCAGCCCTCCAGACCTGGATATCCTCCATGCTTAGCAGGAAATAAAAGCAGTAGGTGGTGTTTATGTAGGTCCTACAGAGAGAAACGTGTTGGTGCTCTCCTTTCCCCCTGCTCACAGCCAGCCAGGGGGGGCTTGCAGCCCAGCAGGATACATCCCACCATGGTCCTGGGCACAGGAGAGGGCCCAGGGTCTTCCAGGCAGGGCAGGATGGAAATGGGATTTGCCCCTTTCCTTGAAGACTGCGGTTCCACCTTGGCATGGCAAGGGCCCCGGTGACCCGCCCATCGTGGCAAAAGGGACCCCTCAGGGCAGGGGGATGTGGGCAGGAGGCCGGCACTGCCTGCTGAAGCCAAACCTGGGCAAAGACCCCCGCCAGGACCCCTGGTCCCGCTCCTCAGGCAGGCATCACCCTCTCCCTCGCACGACTCAGCAGGAGCAAAGTCCCCCACACCCCTC
>NW_010251080.1:0-13766 GCF_000690775.1 Eurypyga helias
TCCGGCCCTCAGCGGCGCTTTGCGGGGGGACGTGGGGGAGGGGGCTCGCTGCACGGGTTTTTCCACAACCCGGGGGATGTGTGATGGAAGCTCCCCCGCTGTGAGCAGGGGAGGCGGGCTGCTGCTGAAACCGGGAAGGGGCTGGGGCCGCAAACCCGCACCGGGAGCTGCGCTCAGCGCTTTCTGCGCGATCCCACGGGGGTAAACGGGCTGTAGCAGCCACAAACCCCTCCCAGCGAGGGTCTGCTGCCGGGGGGGCGGGTGGCTTTTGTGTGCTCTCCATCCCCCTCGGCGTCAATCGGACCGCCTTCACTTCTGGGACGAAGAACGATGCTGCTTGCCTTCCGCTGCAAAGCGAAAATCTGAAACGTGTCTTCGTTCCCAGTTCGTTTAAGATTTAACGACCATTCTGCCGCGCCCAGGAAGAAATCAGTATTGTTTTATTCCCGCTGCTAAAACCCCTCCCATTATTATTACCCGATGCCAAAGTACCGCTCCGGAGGGGCACCCGCTTTTAAAGGGACAGAGGGGGTTCTTTTGGAGCGCTGAGATTTTCTTCTCCAAACCGATGGCATCCCTGCTTACGGCAGATAATTCTGCCAGCTGTACATGTGAAGAAGGTTGTTTGCAGAATTCCAACCTTCATCCTTCTCTGTTTATCTGGTGACTAGCCTGGGTCCACGCATCCTGTAATAATTACAGCCTTATCCACTGCTTACTGTGGCCCCTTACGGCCTCTTTCAGATATTTCTCTGCACTGTGAGCTGCTTTTTTTCTTTCTATAATTTCTGTTTGTCCTTAATTCAACAAGGGCCCATGATAAGGAAATGCCTGAAAGGAACTTGATATTCCATACAGCAATGATCAGTTTATGGAACTCTGTGGAACAACTGTTCCTTCCTACTTGGAGGCAACCCAGATCAGCACCTCTCCCTCTCTTCTTCCCTTTGAATTAATAAATTTTATGCCTTTTTACTTCTCAGCTCCCTGTAGTGCTCTACCGAAAGCAGGCAAAAGCTAAACCTTTCCCCACTCCCCAGTATATCCCATTATCTAAGAAAAAAGAAGATGAGTCCTCTATCGCGATCACTGACTCTGGTGGTTGCAGCACTCAGTATAACAAGCTGAACCTTCCTACATCCATGTAGGAGTTTGTCAGGAGACCAGTTGTTTTCTCGACTTTGCACTGAGAGCTAAGTTGTTTTATTTAGTTTGGTTTGTTTATTAACCTGTATGTGTTTGTTTATTCAGCTCTAGGTCAGATGATGAGAGTTAGGTCAGCCTCTGACCCTCATTCAAAGCAAATTGCTCTTACTGTGGAGAAGTACCATCTCCTCTTAGAGCCGGCCTCTCTTTTGGAGGCCAGATTACATGGGTGTCTCCAGGCAGTCCAAGATAGAGGTCTCACCGGTCTCTCTAAAGGATGTATGTTAGGACTGCTCCTAAGATTAACCCAAAACTTAACACAGTAGTCCTGACCTTTTTTTTTCTTGGGCAGCTGGTGGTTCTAGATTGCTTTGGTTTAGCACATTTTGGTTTTACTGTTCTGTACATGACAGTAATTTTTTTTTCCTTCTTGAACGAAGTTCAATGCACAGGTGCTTCATTTTCAATAAAGCCAGTAGTAAATACCAGTAGTACAATTAGCATTAAACATGAGCTTGAAGCACACAACACATGAGATTGGAGGTATAAAAACTAACAGACTCACTCCTCTCCCTGGAGCAGCCATGCGGTTGAGCTGCCGCTCCTGTACACACAGCTCCCGCGGACACTCTCGTAGGAGTTTCATGGGGGCAACGATTTCTTCTAATAAGACAAATCTGGGCAGAGTCATCTGAACGAGGCCACCCGGCTCCTTTGCCGTGCCAGCAGACTTGGCTGTGCCAAGTGTGTCTGGGCTCTGGTAAGTCGTGTTACATCCCTGGGCATGGATTTTTCTCATCTAAAACCCTCCATCTAAATTGTGCCAGTCTTTCCTTCCGAACTGGTCTAGCTTTAGACCCTGCGTGCTGGTTTTGGGTAGCTCTTCTTTACTCTCATGTTTTTTTCTTCCATCCTGGCTCTCATCTGAAGGAATCAGTAACTTTTAGGGGATTTTAGCAGTGAAAGTAGGCTTGAAACTTAGCTCGCTGGGCAACAATATCCATTATAATCAAAAATTTCAAAACTCAACTAGGGGGTTTTAATTACATCAAGACCCTTTTCTTCCTGCCCAGTGGCAATACTTTCCTCCACTCCAGGGTGTGGACTGGATACCCACTTACAGATAATTTTTCATTTGTCTTCTCTCATTCTTTAGCTACATTTATGTCAGCACAGAATGGATAGGAACACAACCAAGTCTGCTGTAAGCCACTTCATTCTTCTCTCAGGTATAAACAACTGATCCCAGGAAAAGGTGGCAGGAGCCTTGCCTTCGGCTGGAGCAAGCCTGCACAGCAGAACAGCGTTGGGCGAGTTGCGTTGGCTTGCGAGCAGCGCTCTGTGTCCATCCTGTGCTCTGTTGTGCTGTGGAGTCATCCCACATCGGGTGTGTGAGCACAGCAGCTCTTGGTATCATGTGCCATCACCTGGTGCATGCTGCCTTACGGTGTACAGCACCAGAAAGCACCAAGGTGTTCCCTCAATGTCCACAATTCCCTTTTCTGCATACCGAGATTTTTTTCCACTACTTTTTTCCAGAATCTAGGCATTTCCGTTGTCTTCTCACCATCCAAACCTCCCCTGCATTGGCCATGAATGCCTCTCTAGAGGAGCTGCCCTGCTTTAGAGGCAGACCAAACACTTCTGCTCTCCTCGCAACATCGAGTGTTTAAATTGCACAGCAACCACAGGCAGGTCCTCACAGGGGCTGTGGAGCTTCTTGCAGAGAGTGTGTGGATAAGGAAGATGAGCCCCCAAAGCATCATGAACTGCTGTACACACTCACTAACCAGCCAAAGGCCATGGAAAAGCATTTGTACAGCCCAGGAGGAGGCCGTGACTGACAGGGCTGCGTCGTGAGGCTCATCTGGGGCGATCGGAGGTAACTGGGTGGGGTGATGAGTATTTTTCCTGTCAGCAACAAAGGGTGTTAAAGCTCCACAAGAGGCATGGATGGGCTTGATGTCCCCTTTTCAAAGCATACTAACAATAATCAGGGAAGTAAGGCTCGTCCCTGGCACAGCAGAGTACAAAGCATCATCTGAGCACTAGGAGCTTCTTACGTGTTCCCCCCAGGAATGGGGATAAGGTAGGATTGAGAATTTCAGATCGGGACAAGCACAAAAAACTTACTGGCATAAACCAGTTCTGCCTGGGACCTTTCGCTTTGATCTGCTCTCCTGTGGCAACAGCTTTGTCCCATCTCCAGCTGGATTGCCAGTGGTGCGACACAGCAGGGGAAGGTTTCTGGCTAGGCGGATTTGTGCTTCTTCCTTAGGTATTTGTGTCTTCGGTTGCAGTGAATATTTCTCTCAGTATCGCATTGTTACAGCTTTCCCTCTCCTTAATCTTTTGTCGAGTCTCTGTTTCTCAGAACCAGTTGGTTTAAACTGGGTCAAGCGCTAACAAGCGTGTCAGCGCCCCCCACCCTTAGGATCTGCCACAAAAGATCAGAGTGCAGGTCCGTCAAGCTCTTTGTCCTACTTCTGCAAGGATCCAATGCCCAATGCTTCAGAGAGGTGGAAAACCCCTGCTATTTAAAGGTTACATCCCTTCTCCTTGCTGTGACGCTGTTGCTTCACTTTTTATTTTCTTCAGCATTCTTCAGCGAATCGGAAATCATGCTGCTGGTGATGGATTGCCCAACTCCTTTGCACAGCTTGACAGTTCCCTGTAGAAAATCTTTCACTGTCTGCCAAGCCACACTGAAGTTCCATTCAAAGCCTCTTCTGTTTTGCTCTAATATCTATGTGGTCATGAGATGCTGTAGGGTGGAAAAGAGGGACAACAACGGAAATGCGATACAAATGTTTGTGACGCCCAGCAGAACAGTTTTCTACTTTCAGCTGACGTTCAGTTGAGCAGTTCACAGTGCGGTGAGCTACTTCATGGGGAGCTAAGTGTGAATGGTCGGCTGAAAGAAGTAGGATGCAGGTGGACTCTAAAACTAAAACCGAAGTCATTCTGGCACAAAGCAGAGCATATAGCAAAAGTGGGAAGAAAGACAGCAGCAGCAGCAGATTTCATAGGATGGTTCACCAAGAAAGCAACGTTTATTCTCTGAATTTATGCAAGAAGACTACTTAAAGCATTGGAATGGTATTGGCTGCCTTAGGGTTTTAAACCAAATAAACCAGATCTCTAGCCATAAGACATAAAGCAAAGGACATTTCCTCCAGTGCAATTCACTGCTTAGAAAGGAGATACTGCAGGCGCACATTCTAATATTAAATCAAATTATAACACCATTAAAGCAAGTAGCTCATCTTCTATACCATCCTCACATCTATAAAGATTAAGCTTGAATAAAAGCGCACTGCTTTCCTCCGTCACATTGCATAATTATTATTTGTACAGCAGAATCATAGATAACAAAGTAGAAGATGACCACTTCCTTGCACCTCTGCCACAGGATCTCTGAAACTTCAGAGATTTAAAATTTAAAGGTTTAAAGTCTCTAAACCCCTACTGTAGCTCACTGCATTTTGTTCATTTTATGTACATCCATCATACGCATGCCCTTGCACCGCAAACGTACACACACACGCTGCTCCTATCTGCTTTCAGCAAGGATCCTTGGGAGACAGGTTTCACGATGCAACGGAAACTGTAACCAATTGCACCTTCTTCCCCTCTCCCTCCCACGACTGGCCCTATGTTCCTGCTGCTTCCTTCACAAAAAGTCTGCAGACTTGTCCGCCCCCAAGGACGGATGTGGGACAGGATGGTTGCCGGTCTTCATTCGGGTGGTCGTCATCACTGCGAGCCAGGCTTCACAGCATGCAGCTCGGCTGTCTGCTGGGGAGCCAACTCCTCTTCAGGGCTGGGCTCATCTCCTGTGTTTAAAACTTCCCCCCAGCCTGCATCAGCCTTCTCAGGGGTTCAGATCTTGGAGGGGAAGTGGGAATGACACCCTGGGCAGATACGGCACATGGATTTTGAACGTTGCCTCAGAGACGACTCCCAGGCAAGTCTAGCAGTTGCCATGTCCGCTTTCCGGAGGCTTGTGTCCTTTGCCACCCTGCCCTTTCCTCTCCACATGTTCAGTGGCACAGAATGCTGAATATCTGTGGTGCCTCCTGCCATTTTACTCCACTTCTGTCTTTGATTTTAGACTGAGCTTGCGAGATACACCTCCTCCTGCTTCCCCCTGCCATGAATTCAGGAGTAGGATCATATGCAGCCATTACCTTTTGCATGATTCAGTGCCAAGACCCAGAGGTCAAAGATCGTATTTTGCTCAGGGTGAGGTACACCTTCTGCTCGCTGCTTGTAGAGGACGCACAGGCTGTTGCAGCCTGTGAGATAAGACCTAATCAGCAAGCCACGCTGCTTGGATAAATCACTAGCGTGTCACGCACTAATGGAGGTGTTGTGCTGGGAGCATCACGCTAAAGCACCCACACAGATTTCCATCCATCTCTGACAGCATTGCTCACCCGCTGCATGACCTTGGCCAAAGCGCTTGTAGCCTGACTTGCGGAAGCACCAGCCTCCTGGAAATCAGGTCAGCACACTCCCTCGGCTTCAACTGTCCCCAGGAAAAGAAAACAAATGCTGCTTCTCCTCTGCCCGAACATCTGCCAGGCACAAAGCCCTATTGTTCCCAAAGCCAGCCCCGATGGCGTCGCACTGGGAAGCAGAGGCACCTCTACACGCGGCAACCCTGATGCGGAGTCCTTCCAGCCCACGCGTCCCCACGCCATCATCTGCTGACAGATGCCTTTCACACCAGGCCTGGGAGTATTTGGTATGGACAGCAAATCTCTGTTCTTCATTTTGCAACAGTTTTACCTCTGCTGAGGGTGTTTGTTTTCCTGCCTCTAAACTCTGATTCCTCTGTTCTCAGTGCTCCAGGACCCGGGTACCTTACAATCTGTCTGCTCGGGAAAGACCTGAGAAGGCAAAAGTCTTGCAACATAATATACCTGTCCACGTAAAGCATGAGGAAAGGGCTGTGGCTGCTGAAAAACAAAGCAAACCCCAAAACCACTAGAGACCCTAGCCAGCAGCTTGGACCACACGCCCGCAGCAATATTGTCTGCTGGGGCAGGGGCTTGGGCACAGCTGTGCCAGTGCTCTGTGCTCCCAGTCAGCTCATCTCTGGCTCTGGGAAAGGTTCCAGAGATGCACCCGAGCTGTCACATCTACCTGGGTAACGGCGTTCTGTTCAAAGCCTAATCACAAGTACTGTTGTCCTTTATCTCGGTTTCCTAAAATCAGGCAGCCTGTGTCTGCCAATACCGATGGGAGCGTGAACCAACCCTACATTTTCATGCGCTCTGGACAAAATCTATCCATGAACAGCAGGTAAGCTTTTTGTCAAAACCCCTCTGGCCTCTGTACAAATGTAATTAGGGTCTGATTTCAACTTCCCTGATTTCAATTTCCCGACATCCCTTTGAAGCCTTGTTCGGTAAGAAGTGCCAGACACCCTGCATCTACATCACAATGCACCCTAGCACACTTGAAAGCCCGGGGCGCTCGCTAAAGAAATCCAAATCCACCGAATCCATAGCCGATATACAACAGGAGATCAAGGACAGATGAAAAGTATTTCCTGCCATGAATACGCATTGCGAATTATTGTGTCATTTAGCAGGGACTGCTGCTTGGCTGCGTGCTCGGCTGTAACGCCTGTTCGCATCATTGCAGCGGTGGCATCTTATGACTCTGAAAGCAGTTCTTGCTAACCAAAGCCCTCAAGCATCTGTTTGGGTTTCCCTACTAGTGTTTTCAGCAGAAGACTAAGCATTTTCATCCGTATGTTCAGCCATATCTCTCCGCTGTTTATTCTTCATGCCTGATAACAGCACATTGCCTGGAAGTACCTGCTGCTTAGGAGAATCACTACTGACAATACTGGGATTGTAGCTTTTCTGCACTGGCTTACTGCACTCCTGCTTTTAGCTTAGAAATACTGGAAATCAGCTCTGGGCTCACAATGAACAGGACAGAGATCAAAGCGATTTGCTTCTCCTTGAGGATCACGTTTCTTGGCAACTTCCTTGCAAAGCAAGAGCCACAACTTACTGATCCATGCTGGGTGATTCCAGCAGTTCCCATCAGGCACATCCTTTGAGGGTGGGAGCATTTGACACTGATGTGTCAAAGGGCTAGCTCAGCAACTCCCTCCAGGCCAAAATGCTTGGACTACCACCGAGCAATCTCAGTAAGCAGCATTTCCCAGGCTAGATAAGAGCCGGCTTCCTGGTGCTCAGCACCCTCGTGCAGTGGCAAAGGCAAGATAGCAGCAGCAGTCTGGTGCCAGGCACTGTCAGGGTGCCCGGCTGCTCTGACTCTGCTGGCACCTCACAGGGTCCAGGATCAGGCCCAGTGAGGGGACCCAGCCCCGGGATGGCTGTGGGGAGGGCTTGGTGGGTCCCACAGGTAGGTAGGATAGGGTGGTGGGGAGCTGGGGACCAGCCCTTCTCAGTGTCACTGGGGCAGGGACAGGTGGCCCTGAGGGCTGAAATGGGCCATGGATCAGAGGGAGGGGAAGCAGGACCAGCCATGCCCATTAGTGCCATCAGGGCCCTGACACCCAGCACATATGGCGGAGATGTGCTGATTTCAGTTGTGGAAGTGCAGAGTTTCTTGTCTAGAAGATGACACAGCCTGTCTGCTGTTATCCTTGGGCCATCTATTCAGGCTGAGGATTAGTCTGTCTGCAGGTGCTCCTGCCCTGGCTCCCTGTGAGCCGGTTGACTGTGCTGCAGCCAAAGAGCTGTGCTGCAGGGTGACAGTGACACTGCTGCTTCCACTCAAGCTGGATGCAGCTGCCGACATGAAGCCTGATGCCTCAGCTGATAAATCCCAAGATGCAAGATCACACAGGGCAGGACTGGGGGTCTCTCCAGCTGCCTGTTCTATTAGGAGCCCTGGGGCTGCGACAAGGAAGCATCGAAGCGGCTCTGCAGCCTACCTGCCCAGCCCTGCAGGGAACAGGTCCTGCTGGAAGTGAGCCCACTCCCACCGAGCCATTTCAGTGTCGCTGCAGCACGTGCTGTGCTGCGGTGATGGAAGTTGCGGTGTGCTGCCAACGCACCGAGCCAGCTTGGAGAAGCCTGAAAGGCACAAAGACATCACATATGGGCCAACATCAATTGAAGCTGTTCTGGAAGCAAACCCCATGGATCTGGTTGTGCGTGTATTTGAAACCTGTTGATACAAATGCGACAGATTTGCTTGTTTCCTAAAAAGAGGTGTGGCAAACACCCCTTTGGAGGCTATGCTGCCTAAGTATGGACGGGAAAGCGAGCAGAACGAACGCTTTGTACGATACCACTGAAAATCGATAAGAGTTTCAGAGACTGAGCCTTTATCCAGCCCCTTGTGACCTTCCCATGCCTCCATGTGCATAAATAGTAGCTATTCTGTCCTTGGTCACACTGAACTTCAGCACCAGCCTGTTCGACACGTGAGGGAGCTGGCTGGCCTTGCAGGGGAGCTGTGTTTCCATTCCCTTGGGCATCCCTGCAGTGGTTATCACTTGTTTTCCATGTCCTCTGGATACTAGTGCAAAATAGCTAAGAGCAGGCATTCCCGACACAGGATGACCCTGACTCACAACTAAGTTGCTTGAGGGCCCTGAAACCCTCCCAAGATGCAACAGCAAACATCAGCCAAGAGAAGAGGCATATTGTATCAGGCCCTTGGCAAACAGCTTCCTCTAGGAGCTCCAGACAGCAAGCACCACCTGTCTGTCTTGTGTCTGTCTCAGATCTCCATCGTTTCCTCTGTCCCCAGGTCCCTGGAAGAGTCCAAGTGTTTGGCAGACTACCATGTGGAAGGCAAAAGGAAGAGTTCAGCTGGTGCCAGGCTCTGAGCACCAGTGGGAAACTACGAAATTTGAATTACAAAATCCACCAGCTGCTGTGAACTCATGCAGCTCCTTGAAAACTTGATTTGCTTACCTTATCCCTGGCACCAATGGCTATTAGCATGAACCCTAAAATCAGATGACCAAATGTACAAGAGCTTCAAACTTTATTTCTGGTGGAAGATGGAGCAATTGTTCTGCCTGGAGAAAAGAGAAGGACTCAGTTATAGGTTTAAACACAGCAGTGGATCCAGCCTACCTGGCAATCAAGGGAGCTAAGCTTGGGAAGCATCACTTGCGCTAGGGCCCCAAGCTGTGGTTGTATTCTCATGATGCAGACTAAATGTTGGCTCAGCTATGCTGTTTGACATTGTTCCTGCCCATCTGGGAAAAGCTAAGGTCTAACAAATACACTGAAGTCGTGAGACTTGCGTATTGCCCTTGGTACATCACATGTGGAGGGGATCTGGGACAAAGCCATGCAGGGAAGGCAGACAGGATGGGTTTTCCTGTCACAGGAAGACAGGAGGGGTGAGAACATGAAGAATGTTTTTGTTTCATTCAGGAAAACTTAGGCAGCTACAGGTTGTCTGGAGACCAGACTGGAGAGGCTCTGTGGTTCCTAAGCAGCACCTTTCCCTGGCTGCCCATTTTCACTCAGCTTCCATCATCTTCCCCTCTCAGGGCTTTGCAGGAAAGCACAGAAAAAAAAACCCCAAACAACAACAAACAACTGCAAATAAATGCTGTGACACCAGTCACAGCCATTGCTCAGCTCTATATACAGTCCTTCCTCCTCCAGCTCTGTCCCACCTTGGACTGGCTCCAGAGCTGGCCCAGATCTTGGGGATACCCAAAAGATTCCTGCAGACTGCTGTGACCCCAGACCCCTGGCCACTTAAGATAGGACACTGACATCCAAGAAAGGATTATGGATGACCACAGTAGCATCACAACAGTACAAAATGTACAGCAGGGACAGTTCAGTTTGTGGAAGAGCAAAGGCAGCTACAAACAAAGCTCTCTGCAAACTGCCCATCACCACCTCTTACAGTGTACTGTAAGTAGTAGTGATACAACAGGTAGTTGTATCACTAGAAGTGGCTGTGCCAGGTGGCTGCTTCCTCTTAGTTGCTGCTTGTCCTGCAATCTTTCTGCAACAAAAACCATCAGAGCACCTGTTTTTGGTTTTGTTTTGGTTTTTTCAGGACATATCTCTGGACATGCTCATTAGCTACAAAGGGGTTCATTAGGCTGGACAGCTTTCTGTCTAATCCTCCTCCGCCATGAGGTTTCACTCATGCTAGCTGATTGTCACAAAGTGGTGCTGGGACGTGAAACTTAAGAGCCCAAGTTTCATTTTAAGAGATACGTGGGAATCAAAGTCCCAGTATTTCTAGGAGACTTCAGCTCTTCAAAAACATGGCTTGAAAATATGTATCCTCTCTTTTCAACATCGAAACAAGTATCCAAACAACACCCACAAAGAAACCCAAACCATCCAACACTCCGTGCCTTTCCAGGCTTTGTCTGTGCTACAGAAACACTCGCACTCCTGATGGTGTGTTAGCATGAGCAGCCAGCCCAGGCCAAACACACTTTAACTACAGATACAGACAAAGGCAAAATCAGGAATGATCTGAGAGATGACAGTTTTCAACTTCCTGGTGTTACCATCAGAGCTCTTGCAGGCGCTCCTCGTGTCAGGAAGACTAAGTCTGCACTGGCACAAGGGCCAGATGAATACAGCTTCTCCTCATTTCATCCCCCCCTCCCCACCAAAGAAAAGCTACAACTTGCAAATTCCCCTTTTTCCATCCACTACCAGAAGGTTCTTTGTGCCTTCATCTGTGCCAGCTGCTCCTTCCTGTTCCTAAGCCAAGGCAGCAGGAAAAAGCAATCTTACGAAAAACGCATCTAATGCTTTCGGGACATTTTACAGGTAATTGGTTTTGTTAGGATATCTATTCTTCAAATGCAAAAGCTGTACTGTGATTCTCAAATGAGTAGGTGTGGATTGTAGCTGAAGGCACAGCAAAATAATTGAATTGCCTCTCCCATACCTAAACAGAGCTCTCCTCTCCAGTTTTACCTTAGTTACCAGCTGCATTTTGACAATGACTTGTTCCACAGCCCCTGGGTAACCACAAATTGAGCCTCGTGCAAAAACCCTGACTGTTGCTGCTGAGTTGTTGTGATGCCTTTTGCAAATCAACAGTGCCCTGAACCCATCCCTCCTCCCTTCTGCCAATTTCCAGCTGGGTCCTTTCGCTGCGGCAACGGGCTGCAGCTGGCTTTGCAAAACTGAAGTCTGGAAACTGGGGCTGGAGCTTCAGCTGCAGCAGCTAGAAGGGAAGGAATGAACTGGGATGATCACCCGGCTGCTGGGCTGCCGGCCTGCCTTCGTGCCTGTGAAGATTCAGGACTCGTGGGCGTGAAGGTAGCTGCTCTCCGCCTTCCCCTTCTCTCTGTCCTTGTGCGGTTCTGTTTCTCTAGTGTTAATTGGCTCAAACAAGATTTCCCCGCAGACTTGGGCAGTTGTACCATCAGCCAGTAATCCGCTAATTCCCTTGGACACGTGGGAGTCCCCCGCCTGCTACTCTACAACTGCTTTTTGCAAGTGTTGCCCTCTTCCACAAGACTCCAAATCGATGATATCTTGGGATCAAAGGCATCCTTGTCCTAGAGCAAATTCCAGCGCCATTATGGTAGTTGGCTGCACAGTATACCGTACATTTCAGCAGCAGAAATTTTCAAGTTGTCACCATCTAAAGCAAAAAGTCTTTGGAAATTAAACATTTTATTTTCTCACAGGGTACAGGCTTTGATACTTCATTGAACAAAGCATGTCCTGAAAGCCTGAGTGGTCACCCAGACTTTCGCGAGAGGGATGGCAGCAATCACCGGCATCACAGCTTTCTTATGGCATGAGAGGGGTCTGTGCAACAATAACTAAATGTCTGTAGTTAAATAGGAAAGTGTGGGTTTCTGGTTTTAATGTCCCAGCCGATGTTACCAGGAAGCAAGGATGTCATCCCTCCTTTTTCACCTAAGTAATCCCTAAGCTGGGTCCAGCCAGGGAACACTTTACGTGCCTCAGTGTGACGACACTGGTCTGTATTAGACAGCAGTGACCTCACTGAGGTTCACACAGCTACTGAGGAAAATCATGTATCAGGAGTTCAGAAAAAAATAGACCTGAGAAATTACTTGTTAGAATATTCACAGACGTTGAAAATCCAAGTGAAAAAGCTTTCCTGTTGGATTTGTCTGAGAACTTTCTCAGGCATAACATAAAACGTGCAAGGTAGAGGTGTATCGTCACCTGTCAGCATGCTTGAAGCTGTTACCACATCTTACCAATGTCCTGAGCTGACGCTTTTGATGATTTTCCTGTCACGCTACCGAGTTCTTTATTCCTAGCACGGTGGTGAGTCTGGGGGGCACGCAGAGCTCTCTCCTGCATTGCACAAGTTTATGCACAGTTTTGGGTACTGTGGGTGTTTTCAGTGTCTGCCTCCTTGGAGAAGACCAGCAAGAGCTGCTGAAAGACCCGAGACCTTTGAAGGTTCATGGTTCCCTTAAGGGCTCCAAGAAATAATGTCCTTCCTGAGCCTAAACCAGAAAGGCCCACACCTTTATATAAATTCTGGGGATCGTTTCTGAAAAGACTGAGAACGAGTCCCGCTTTACAAGAGTAAAAGGCATGGAAGTATCCCTACAGCTGAACGTGTCCGCGGACTCGAGGCTCCTTCGCGTGGCAGGTGGGCACCAGCTTCTGTCTGGGTCCTGGCCTCCTCCCAGGGCATCGCCTCCACCCCGGCCGCTCTGCAGCCGCCACGGAGAGACCCCCTTCTCTGGGGGTGCTGGGGATCCCCCACCGTTAAAGAAAAGGTCCGGCTTCACAAGCAGCTTTTACACCCCGGGGAGCACATTTTGATTGTACTAAGCCAGCGCAGCACTAGGTGGCCTCATAACCTCGGCGATTTGGGCAGATCCAGGTTTAGGCTGTGTAATCTCCAGTTTTCTCTTCAAAGCCCTGGCGCCTGCAGCGCTGCAGGACTTGGGATGCTCACCTCGGGCAACGCACGAGAGCCTTTGCAAAAGGCGGCCTGGGAAAACTGGGACACTTGGTCCCATAGCGAAGCTAGAGAAAACCATGTTTGTCACTCTTGTTGTCAGAAGCCGCTTGTATTCCCTAAATCCCGGCAGATGGGACTGGAGACGGGGCAGAGACCCTGTGGGAGTTGTTGGAGAGCTGAAGGGATCTCTCCAGCCTCCAGCTGATCGACACAGCAGAACCTGCCCCTGCAGTGAGGACGGTGTGCTGGTGTGGGTTGGGACAGACAATTCTCTTCACAGGGGGTAGTCTGAAGCTGTGGTTTGGATTGGTGCTGGGAAGAATGTTGACAACACACGGATGTTTTTAGTGTGAGGCTGTGTTTTGGATTTGTGCCAGAGGAACACTGGCAATATACTAATGTTTTAGTTGTTGCCAAGCAATGTTTACCTTAAGCCAAGGACTTTTTCAGTTTCTCATACAGCCCCTGGCGTCCCCACCTCCTCCCCTCCAAGAAGCCGGTAGGAGACACAGCCAGGACAGCTGACCCCAACTGACCTGAGGGATGTTTCATGGCATCAAACATCATGCTCAGTATATAAGTTGGGGGGGTGGCTGGTAGGGAGGCTCACTTAGGGTGCTCTCAGCCTCTATCTCTCTGGTTCTGGCTGCTTGGGGACTGGCTGGGGGTCAGTTGACAGGTGGTGAGTGACTGTATCATTTGGGGTTTTTTTCCAT
>NW_010251081.1:0-1161 GCF_000690775.1 Eurypyga helias
TGGCGACGAAGCCGTGGAAGAACTTGGTGAGGTTCTCGTCCGTCTTCTTCTCCAAACCCGCCAACGCCCGGAACCGTCCCCACCGGAACCGCCCCCCCTCGGGGTCAAACTCCACCCCGAAGCTGGAGGCCACCCGGTAGAAATCCGCCTGCTCCCGACGGGTCCACCTGCATCCCGGAAAGGGAGCGAAGGGGCTCAGCGGGGGGGGCCTGCACCCCAGAAGTGCCGGGGGGGGGAGGTTCCAGACCTCCCAAGGCACGGGATAAGGTTCTAGACCCCCCAAAACCCACAAGGGGAAATTCCAGACCCCCAAAATCCATGGGGCAAGGTGCTAGACCAAAAATCCATGGAGTGAGGTTCTAGACCCTCCACAATTCCCAAGAGAAATTCTAGACCCCCAGAATCCATGGGGTGAAGTTCTAGACTCAAAATCCATGGGGTGAGGTTCTAGAATCCCCATAATCCCAGGAGGAAGTTCCAGACCCCCAAAATCCATGGGGTGAGGTTCTAGACCCTCCATAATTCCCAAGAAAAAGTTCTAGACCCCCAAAAATCCATGGGCTGAGGCTCTAGACCCTCCATGACCCCCAAGAGGAAGTTCCAGACCCCCAAAATCCATGGGGTGAGGTTCTAGGCACCCCCAATCTTCAAGAAGTTCTGGACCACCCCAAATCCGTGGGGTGAGGTTCTAGACCCAAAATCCCTGGGATGAGGTTCCAAACCCCCCATAATTCCCAAGAGGAAGTTGCAGACTCCCAAAATCCATAGGATGAGGCTTCTGCACCCCAAAAATTCCATTGTTGGGCTCCCTGCATCCCAAACATCCACGGGGGAGGGGAGGTTCTAGATGCCCCAAATCCCAGGGATGAGGTTCTAGAACCCCCCAAAGTCACGGAGAAGGTTCCCGCTCCCCAGAACCAGAGGTGGGGAGGGATTGGTGGGGGGTCCCGCACCCCAAAAATCCATGCAGGGGGGGACTTTCTTGCCCCCAAAAAAATCCATGGGATGTAGGATCTAGACCCCCTCCAAAGTCACGGGAGGAGGTTCCTACACCCCAAAACTTCCAGTTATTAGGGTTCTGCACCCCAAAGTGGCACTAAGGGGGTCCCTGTGCCCCAGCCCACCCCAAAAGCCTCCCAGCCCCCCCAAATGCCTCGTAGC
>NW_010251082.1:0-2369 GCF_000690775.1 Eurypyga helias
AAAAAATGAAACATTATTATTTAAAATTAATTTTAAAATACAAAAGAAAAATTGCTTATGCAGAAACTTTTTTCACCTTTGACCCATATTTACAGGGCACTTCTAGCTGAAACTCCACTGCTACAGCTGTCCCAGATCCTATAGATCCATCAGCCAAGACTGGTTGCTCACACAGCGGTTTGGCACCAGGTGTGGGCTGCATCCCCTGGTGTGGCTGTAACACTTCTGTGGCTCTGCATGGGCCCTTGCTACTTGTGGCACAAGTCACTGGTCATCTGTTAGTATTGCTGGGGTCCATGTGGGGCTGGGGACACAAACAGCTTTCGTGGCAGAAGTATTGCAGCAGAGGATCTACAGCAGGCACCCCTGCACTCCCCTTGCCTTCCCAGCTTATAAACCTCTCCCCTTTCCCCTTTCTTCTGTATATGGTTTCTATTTGCTATCAGAGCAATCCTTGGATTTGCTCGCACACATCCTGCTGTCTCCCACATCCAGTCTGATCCCTTCGTGCCACCCGGTTCCTGTTCTAACTTACCCCTTGCTTCCTCCAACCACAAAATCCCTGAGCCTTTCTCACCATCTCCAATGCTCAATGCATCCTCCCTTGCTCTACATCTTTAAAACAGCTCTTTCAAACCCAAATCCAATATCATGGTAGCCATACAACATCATCCTTATAAGCTGTGCACAAACTAGAAAATTAAGGTGGTTCTCATTATGGTCTTGGTTTTCTGCACACACAGCACAGGAGGAGTTAAATAAAGCAATATTCTAAGGGAAGGATGGAGACATGCTCAGGGCTTTTCATTTTTATGCAGCCTGGTGAAAAGGTGATGAAGAGCTCAAACCACAAATGCCTATGAAATACAGCATTGTGTGCTAGTAAACCATAGAGGGGAAAAAATTATTCTATTCTCTCTTTCTTTTTATTTAGATACTAAGAAGAGCAGACAAGAATGGTAAGACCAGCCATGTGTCTTCCCCCCTCCCTTTGGAAAAAAAAAAAAAATCCATCATCAATTCAGCATTTTTAAGTTATGCTTTAAACATCCTAACAGGAAAACAGCCATCCCTCATGTCATTTTATGCTTTCTACAGGTTCACTGCAGTGTATTTGGTTGTGCACTGATCCTCGTTGTGGGTTCATTAAGGGCAGATCTTGTGCTTTCACAATTTGGCATGTGTATTTGATTTGCATTTTGGGTGCATGAGGGTGTTTTCTTAGTGACATTATGTTCACAAGAAGGTTTGAAATACTTGTTAGTAGCTCCCTCTTATTGCTTTTTAAAAACACCATAGGCTATATCCAGCAATCAAACGGACATCCTACATTTTGCAGTGATGTGTTTGTTCTGCATGTCAGTAGGCAGAATAAAGTCCTGAATTCAACTCACATATTTGTAACACAAAAGTAATAATGTTTTTATTATGTTCTTAATCAAAGGTTTTGCCCTCGTGCTACTGGCTGATTTTTATTCCACGTGCATTTTTACCCTTATTTAATACAGGAAGTTGGAGCCCGGTACTGTAAGGCTTCACAAATTGGCTTAATTTTGGGCTCAACAGGGGAAGGACCTTGCTGTAGGAGACACAAGTGTAACCACTGGATTTTTTTGCTGGTATACACAGTCGTGGTCTTGAATATGGCTTTAACTTTTTTTCTGGTGTCAGAATTGCTGCACAATTTTGGACAGGTTACATTGTGGTTTTTGTGCCACATACCCCAGCAGAGAAATGAGGCTGTTACTACTTCTCTGCGTCGCACAGTGTGTGAGATATGGTATGTTTGAGGCGATGAAAAGCTTCTGCAGCTCTGCAGTTACCATAATAGTATTTATACTTAAGTCAGATAACCAAAGTTAGGTCTTACAGGACAGGAAGGAAGCACAAGCTCACAATTATTTAGCACTGTAACACAAAGTATGGGAAGAAGGGAGATGCAACATCTTGCAGAAGCATGTTGCTGTGCAGCCCTCAACACAAGAAGGATATCGACTGGTTGGAGCGAGTCCAGAGGAGGCCACGAAGATGCTCAGAGGTCTGGAGCACCTCTGCTATGGGGACAGGCTGAGAGAGTTGGGCTTGTTCAGCCTGGAGGAGAGAAGGCTCCGGGGAGACCTTACAGCACCTTTCAGTACCTGAAGGGGCTACAAGGAGGCTGGGGGCAGCTTTTTACCAGGGTCTGTAGAGACAGGACAAGGGGTAACGGGTTTAAATTGAAAGCAGGGAGATTTAGCTTAGATATCAGGAAGAAGTTCTTCACGCAGAGGGTGGTGAGGCACTGGAACAGGTTGCCCAGAGAAGCTGTGGATGCCCCATCCCTGGAAGGGTTCAAGGCCAGGCTGGATGAGGGTTTGAGCAACCTGGTC
>NW_010251082.1:2409-4468 GCF_000690775.1 Eurypyga helias
CTTTAGGTCCCCTCCCAACCAAAACCACTCTGTGATTCATGGGCCAGATGTTGGTCTTTTCCTGAAAGCATTGAACGATGTCAAACCCTCAGCTCAGACTGGTTTAACCCTGACAAGCAATTCCCACGCAATCCTCAGAAAACAGTATTGTGCCGGTTCCATAAAGCGTACTTTTGGGTATCTGAAGGCAAATGGATACCACTGAATCATAGAACAGTTTGGGTTGGAAGGGACCTGTAAAGGTCATCTAGTCCAACCCCTGAGAAAATCAGAATAATTTTCAAGGAAGAACCATTGGACAGTAAGGGGCTACCAGCGGTTTGATGGTACAGCTGAGCCTGTCGAATACCATTTGTCATTGTGGAGAGGGCAATCCCACTCCACAGCCCACCTCTGGCTGCATATTCCTGCCCCAACTTGCATGTAATGAGTGACACTTCCCATTAAATGAGGTCAGGCTCCTTCAGAGAGCTTAGGGACCACAAAACTCATTACTGTGAGGGTTTTCTGTTAGTGGTTTAATTACCTCCCTCAGTCAGCTTGCCAGTGGCTTGGAAGGGCAGTGCTGGTGTAGGCTGAATCCCAAGGTGAGGGCTGGGATGAGGAGGAGAAGGACCTTCCCTTTCATTTGTGCTTGTCCATCTTAGCTATGTGCTCACCATAGCCAAGCTCTGCTGGTGTCCCCTCACAGTCCTCGTCGTGGTGTTTGGAATAAATGTTTATGTGTCTGCCCTGAAGACAGAGGAGGGTCAGAGCACATGGTGCAGAGCAGCAGTCGTTACGCCCCTGGAGTCAAAAAGAGCCCCTGCAACGTCATGTCCCTGCCTAGGACTTTGAGCTCACGCTCTGTGCCAAGCCTGGGACACAACCTTTTCAGTTACAGGAGTGTGGATCTGCTTCATCACTTTGGTGGTCAGGAAGTCTCCCAGTCCTCATTGGGGTTACCCCACAGTTTATTATTGATATTTTGCTATTAAAATAGTGGGGATAGCTCACACAATCAGTAACAAACTTGCTTGTTCCAGAACAATTTGAAGCCATGTCAACCCTAGAGACTTGGGTTACTGGAGTTTGTACCTATATATGGAACCTTTATAACACATAGTTGGGAGAAAAGTGGCTAAGTTCAGCCACTTTAGTTCTATTAACTTAAGTCCATAATGGTTTCAGCTGTTATGTGCTTAATTGTGTTTGCTCAATCATCAATTGCCATTGGGACTTCCACTTTGCTAATCTAGCACAGCACAGGCTCATGCACATTAGTAGGGAGGAGATTTGTTTTAAGGCTGGAACTTTAAGTACTTTCTCAGAAAGGTTATTGCATATGTAAACATTCACCTAACATGTTTATACTGTTGTCAACACAGATTATTAGGGTATGTTAATGACTAAGATACCCTTTCAGTGTCACCTTTCTGTGCTATGGGAAACCAAGTATTGGCTTATTGTTGGGTTATGTTACCATGGCACGCTTCTGTTAACTCACACACTTTTAATAGGACTTTCTCAGAGCTCCCATGTTCCTTCTTTGTGAGATTAAAATACTCCCAAAAATTTATCATAAAAAAACCTTACTAGATACTTGCTTGACAGGGAGAAAAAATGCATCCAAAAACGTGGATCAAGCTGATAAATAGGAGATAGCATTCTTAATATGAATTTAGGGACTGTGGGACTTCGGGTTACCCTTCCACGAGGAAAGAAAACCATTCTTGCAAAGACAATATAAAATAAGAGGTCAAAAGAGTCAAGAAATCAACTCAAATTACTATGATTTATGACAGCTGGGTTTAATTGAGAATCTCCTTTATCAAACAGTCATTCCTCTATTTGAAGGAATCTGTTCAATTGTTTCATTTGGGGTGGTGGCTTCTTCCTTTGCCTGTCCAGGTACATATCATTCTATTACCCTCCCATTTCTGGAAATACCAGCTATGTACAGCATCCACAAGAGAATCAGCTTCCTGAACTCTTATCTATAGTTCTTATTACATGTCTTAGCAGCTCTGCTGTAGACCAGATCCACACTCCTCCCGTAACTGAAAAGGTCGTGTGATTT
>NW_010251082.1:4548-16024 GCF_000690775.1 Eurypyga helias
AAATGTTCATAATACTGACAAAAGCAACAGAAAACCCTGAGGGGAAAAAAGCAATTTCATAAAGGTGAGACATTGCACACTGACATTTTTGGAAGGGATAAGTTTCAGGTTTGCATGTCAAAATGAAATTTTGGTCAAACTTACTTTACAAAACTCCATGCATTCAAAGGAAAGCATGTGGGTTTCACACAGAACTAATCTGGAAAAATTCCAGCTAAAAGGAAAGTGTTGTGGTTAACCCCAGCTGGCAACTGAGCACCACGCAGCTGCTCACTCACCCTCCCCCCTCCCCTGCCAAGTGGGATGGGGGTGAGAATCAAAAAAAAAAAACAACTCGTGGGTTGAGAGAAAAGCAGTTTAATAGGAAAGCAGAGGGAGAGGAAATAATAAATTACCGATAAAGGAATATACAAAACCGAAAGATGCATAATGAAACAATTGCTCATCACCCAGTGATCAATAGCCTGAGCAGCGATCCCCCATCTAACTAGCGATCCTCAGCATGATACATGAAATGTGCCTTTGGTCAGTTTGGGTCAGCTGTCCTGGCTGTGTCCCCTCCCAGCTCCTTGTAAAGAAGAAGCTGGGAGATCAAGAGCAGTATAAGAAACTGAAAGAGTCCTTGTCTTAATTTAAGCATTACCTGGCAACAACTAAAACATCGGTGTTATTGACATTCTTCTCAGCACAAATCCAAAACATAGCCTCACACTAGCTATTATGAAGAAAATGAACTCTGTCTCAGCCAAAACCAGCACATACTTCACCCTTTTTTTCATCCCATGTAGGTCAAGCTCAAGTCCCACACTATCCAATGCATCCTCATGAAGTTTATCGCTGCTTCCCATCCTTTGATATAATACACAGATATCATTCCCTTAGTCTGTGGAGCACCCCTAAAAAATGTCCGTTGTGTTCATTTAGTCCATGACTTTGGGCACCATCTGTTGTGGTGGTCAGTCCGGGCAGGAGACCTGATGTGTTGCACAGGGTCATTGGGCAGCAAAGCCAACTTGGGTTGAGTCACTGCTGCACATGCACTGCTTCTTGTAAGGCTTGTCCTCCATTGATTCAGGTGGTTTCTGCTACAGTAACTGCTATAACACGCAACTCAAAACATGAGTTTCAACAACCTTAAGGTATTTTCTATTACAATCTTCACCCTTGGACCCTTTGGGCCAATTTATAGGGTTTAACATTGCAATGAACTCCTCCTCCAGTTGCTCCTAGCTTGGCTGGCAACAAGGAGTTTCTGCTATAATAATGAGGATATGGAGTTGCAGGGTCATATATAGCAATCAGTATTATCCTTCATGCAATATAATTAATTGGCTATTTTCACCCAGAATCCAATCCTCTTGAGGTAAGCATTGGAATTCCCCATCATCTCTCATTACCCACCACGTGCACCCAGGTCCTTGAGTGAAAGCAATCCCACAAGTGGGTTTGCCTTTACTTGAGGCAAGAATAAGCCAGTTTTCCCCACTGTATTTTTAATGTGCAGTACAGGGACTTTACCCCCTTCTACGGTACATAAAAGTCTTAATTGGGCAGGGCCAGCCCGATTGGCAGATCCTCTGTGGTTGACTACCAGGTGGCTTTTTCCAAATGTGTATCCCAGTGCTTAAATATCCCACCGCCCATTGCTCTTAGTGTGGTCCTGAACAGTCCATTGCATCATTCGATCTTCCCAGATGCTGGTGCGTGATAGGCCAGAGGCTGGTGCATGTATGACTGCAGCACCTACATGTGCTTGTCTGCATGACGTGTTTGTCTTCTGATATGCTAAGAGGGACATGGGGCAACCCATGAGCCTTGTGCTGATTTGCAACCAGATGAAACAGTATCGGTTGTTGGTAAAGGTCCCCCCTGAGGTCTCTCCTAACCACAGCTTTGACATGTGCCCCACTAGTACAGCCTCATGCTGCAATTTTCTTCTGTTAGTACAGGTATGGAAATTCAAATACAGACTATGTTGCAGAAATCCAATCACAAACAGTCTGACTGTCAAAATGGAGAAAAAAAAAGTAGTCATCTACTGAGAATGCAACTCTCAGTCTTGCAAGAGTAAGAGTCTTCCTTCAGCTGAGGGAAGGTGCTTCAACACTGATGGTTCAACACTGCCCAGAGTCAGGGAGTACCACAAAATAACTGCAGAGCAGTGCAGAGCACTGCAGAGCAGTGCCTTTGCCTCCATCATGATGAGGGTCATTTCTCTTCCCATCCTCCTGTGGGAGATGAGGACGAAACATCAAGTGCGAGGAAACACTGAGGATAAGGAGACATTGAGGGCAAGGAAACATTGCAGGTGAGGAAATGGCAAGGGCAAGGAATGTCTAGAGGGCTGCTCTTCCCTGTCTACTTTATCATCTCCAGCTTTTTCTTGGGGGGAATCTGGTCACTTCAGGTCTATTCTCTTACGAAGGTGTAAATGAATGACTCTGAGCCCAGTTGCCTGGCTGTGGGCTGCCAAGCATATGTCCCAGCACAATAACCACCCTTTAAGGCATGACCTTCCTCTCCTGCCCTGGAAACATGACATGCTGTGGGATTTAAAATTCCTTGCAGCACTTTTCATTGTGGAAATAGCCATCCAGTTAAACCTGGAGGGAGGAGAGTAACCCCAGCCACGACTTCCAGAAGGAGAACCTCTCAGCTCTCTCTCTCACCTCTACAAGTTTAGAACTGGTATTTGATTATGGCTTTCTTCCAGACTTAGAGCTTCTGCCCCCAGACTCTCGGATCAGCTCCAAGCAGGAGTTAACTAAAAAGGGCAGCTCTAATATGACAAGTTTAGAAAAGACAGTCTGTATATAGAAGCTATCACTGATTATGCAAATACAAGTCAGTTGTTATGAAAAAGCAAGGGGTATAAACTATATCTCAAACATCGTTAAAGCTCCTAAGAGGAAGACATTTGAAAACACTATAGTTAATATCTGCTACAGGAGCAGAGACTAAAAAAAAAAAGAAAAGCTTTAACTTATAAGCAGCAGAGTAAACAGTATGCTGCAGGCAGTCAGGAATGACTGTGACCAAATTAGGGAAAATCAAAAAACTGGCTAAACAAAGCAGGACAAAAGCTCCAGAGATGGCCAGACCTGAATATCAAACACCCAGAACAGAGCAGCAATGAAATACTGTAGTGCCAGAACCAGTGCATTTATGTTTGGTTTAATTTTTAGTCTGACATTTCAAACAAGCACTCTCTGAAATCTCCACATACCACCTCCCAAATGTCGTTTTTATAATTTCATCGAGCTAGAATCTATAAAATGAAAAATACAGCCAGATGAGACTAATCTTCCCTTTCTGTCATATGTCTTCATTCAGCACCCACCCATGATACAGAGCAGGGATATCACACTTCTAAAGGTAGAATTCTAAAACTGTATAGCATGATAATAACAGTATCTTCTCACCTGCCTTCAGCATAAGAAGTTATATATGAAAAGTCCCCCAGTGCCCTCTGTAAAACACACAGCACTCCAGCAGTAGCAAATTTGTTGTTGATTGCTGTAGCCTGGGGATTTCAGACCAGCTCTAAACCCACATGAAGGTTAGCCTGACAAACACTGCACGTCATAATTAAAGGACTCTTTAAAATAGGGCAACAGAGTTCAGCAGTAGCATCCTGCAGCTTCTACTGGTGTCAGTGACAAAAGGGTCTCACTCACAGAGCATATATATTTGATCCACCAAACAAGATTCCCACAGAATAACCAAAAAGCCACCAAGCTGCACCTGTACAATGATCAAGAAGAAATGTCACAACGCTCACTCTAGAGTCAGTTTTGCAGAGATCAAAATAAGTGTTTTTATATTCATTATTTGTTGACAGTACCACTTCAGGACTAACACTGATTTTGCAGGGGAGTCTTCCACCAGCTGATTCTGCTCGTGTCTCCAGGCGAGCTCAGGGTGACAGCTGCCTCACTGCAGCAGTCCTCAAGTGGTGACACTTCGGTGGCTCTAGCTTGTAGCCCAGAGTGCTGATTGAAGTCATCCCAGAGGACTGAGTGAATGTGCCTGGGGGAGGCAGGGGGAGCACCTGCGGAAAGGGATCTCATGGATCATCCTAATGTGAACCATCAGGGTTGGCCTGGAGGCTCTCTGAAGACTACCACTTATGGGATTAAGCGTTATTTTCAATAAAAGTTTAAGAATTACACCAAAGCAAGGAATGCCAAATCCCTCTTTCAGCACTTTTTCCTTGGCCAGTATCTCCAAATCTGGGTCCAGAATATCTTGGCATCTCACGAGGTCTTCTGCTAGCCCGTAGGCTGTCCCCAGCAGTGCTGCACGGCGGCAGCTGCAGCAGCGCATGGGCTGCCCCCTCCATACACATGGACTGGCCAGTTATGGCATGACTGAGGGTAAGTCTGCTCTTGTGTGCCCTTCCTGAAGTAAAACAGCTGTGTGCAGGAATCCCTTGGGGAAGCTCTATGCACTGTGATACCCTAAAGGGCCAGGTCTTAACATCACAGTGGCTGCGTTTGAGCTATACATTCACTGCATGACTTCACAGAACATATATTGTCAATGGGAGCCAGAGCACAGAAATTCTCTGAACTGCAGCATTGCTCATTTGAGCTCCCAAATTATTCAATCATTACTGGTAAAATGGATTTGTAAGGCAAAACCCTTGTAGCACAGCCTCCAAGGACTGTCACCACGCTGCTGTTGGCTTCCCGATCATCTGGATCCACTGCAGACACCACCTGGGCTCTGCCTGGGGTGGCATTCCCAATTCCACCTCCCTGGGTCCTTCAGATGCTGCAGGGCTGGGCTCTGCACTCCAGATTCTAAACGTTACTATTTCTATAAGGACAAAATGCCTACTTTTAAACCTAAAACCACTCACTGTTAGCCTAGTCCCCTTGGAACCACTTGGTTACACATGCTAAGCTTTTCCAGCGTAACAGCTGGAATAATGGCTCAAAATCATTATATCTGGTTATATTCATACTCAATACATATCAGAGTCAATGAAAGCTTAATGTATCCGCTCAGAATCTTTAAAGTTTCAGCCTCTGTCGATGCTTTTTCTTACGCAAACCGTTATGCCTGAAACCTAGTGGATATTATCAGCATACTCTTCGGCACACTGAAATGTATTATTTTGGCAGCTCTTTCTTGGTCTGATTCCAGCTGATGTGTTGTATGCCAATAATTTTTTTTTTTTTTTTTTTTTTTGCATCTGATTCAGTCCATTCGCATCTGTTGTTGTGTCCCACCCCACATCCCCCAACCTCACTGTGTATAGGCCAGTATCTTTTAGCACTCAAGTGCTCTGAACTAAAACTTTTAAAATATGTATGAACTATCAGCTCCTTCCTAAAAGCCAAATCACACGGCAGGTCCCCAGGAGCAGATGAGCTGAGAGGAGGACCCATGTTTATGCTGGCTCCCCACTGCGTTTGCTTCAGCCATGCAGGGGTCTGTGGCCTGAGTGAGGTACTTAAGTCTTTAAGGTCTTCAAAGGCAGGCAGATTTCAAAAATCCATAAAGGGCTGTCACAACTTCCAAGTGGGATTTTGGAGGTCAACTCCCACTGAGAAATGTGAGGGCCTGTATGGGGCTGGATATTTGGCCCTTGCCTTTCCCATGACAGAAGTACTGGGGACAGTTCTGTTTAATATATTTATCAATGATCTGGATGAGGGGGTCGAGTGCACCCTCAGTGAGTTTGCAGATGACATGAAGGTGGGCAGGAGTGTTGATCTTCTTGGGGTAGGAAGGCTCTGCAGAGGGATCTGGACAGGCTGGATTGATGGGCCGAGGTCTATTGTATGAAGTTCAACAAGGACAAGTGCTGGGTCCTGCATTTGGGTCACAACAACCCCCTGCAACCCTACAGGCTTTGGGATGAGTGGCTGGAAAGCTGCCCAGCAGAAAAAGAAATGGGGGTGTTGGTCAACAGCCAGCTGAATATGAGCCAGCAGAGTGCTCAGATGGCCAAGAAGGTCAACAGCATCCTGGCCAGCATCAGGAATAATTTGGTTAGCAGGACTAGGAAAGTAATCATCCCCCTGTACTTGGCACTAGTGAGGCTGCACCTTGAATCCTGGCTTCAGTTTTGGGCCCCTCACTTTAAGACAGACACTGAGGTGCTGGAGTGTGTCCAGAGGTCAGTGGAGCTGGGGAAGGGGCTGGAGTCCCATGAGGAGCAGCTGAGGGAGCTGTGGTGGTTTAGCCTGGAGAAGAGGAGGCTCAGGGGAGACCTGATCGCTCTCTACAGCTACCTGAAAGGAGGTTGCAGAGAGGTAGGGGTTGGTCTCTTCTCCCAAGTGATAAGCGATAGGACAAGAGGAAGAGACCCGCACCCTAAATAACCAACTGCCCTGGCAGTGTGCACATTGCCAGCTTGGAGGCAGGCTAGGCACCATCTGGTTGGGCCAAGACAGTTCTGTGTCCTGAGCTTTCCAAACTCCAAGGTGAAGCACAGGAATAGCTTTAGCCCATTGGATTTTTTCCCTCCAATTGCCATCTCTTCCATGACTCTCTTCCAATTGCCATAAGCCCTAGGGTTGCCATTCAGCCATACAAGCCCCATCTGTTGTGGCTCCTGTTACAGAAACACTGCTATGCTGGTCCTCCGTGGAGCCCACAGTCATGTTTAACTGCTATGAAAGGCTCACCATCCTAACAAGAAGTCCAAAATAGGCATGACTGGAAGCTGTTTTGTTTCCCTCTGGCATTTGCTAGCATCTCTGTGAGATCCTGCTCCTCTGTATCACCACAACTACCTTCACTGGCTACAGACTCACCATTTGCCATCATCTTTGGGCACAAAGACTCCAAATATATACTTGCCCTTGTTCATTATTTGCTTGGTAAGTTTTCACTCACTGAGGTCATCTTTCAACTAAAAAAGAGCCTGTTTGTGGCTTTCCTTCATCAGATAAGCTGTTACATCTCTATTAAAGTCATAAGCTATCCAAAATGTCTCCTGGAGAGACGACTAGTATTTCTGGAGCAGAATGGCTGGGGGATATTGCTTGGACCTATTTTACACATAAACCTATTTGTTCAACAGAGGTGAATTTTGCTGAAATAAATGTAAGAATGCAATTGTAACCCTAAGGAAGTCTCTAAAACACCATGTAAATATAGTTGTAAAATTGCAAGAGCTACCTAGGGAGATTCATTTTATTGTTTATGTTTTTGTCTGCCAGTCACGAGTGTTTTGGCTCCAAGGAGGATGGGCAACTATGCCCATGCTTGAAGAAACCCTGCTTTTGAAAGACATCAGAGAAGATGCACAAAAGCAAGGAAGGCTTGCAAAACAGCTTCTTTGAGATAAGGTTGCCAAGGAAAAAGCTGCTGAAGGTTGATTTGTCTGAGGGATGCATGGCTTCAGAGAATTTTGTTTTTCATGAATCATCCAACCCCTGTTGCTTTGCCAGTGGCAAGGATTGGAACATCTATAATAGATGTTTCCACTCGCCTGTTCTGCAGCACTTAAACCAGACACTATTTATCCGTGTGCTCTGAGAGCAGGGAGTTGTGTCCCAAGGAGGGGGTGCTGAGGATATGTAATGGAACCTTTAGAATAAAAGCCATCCTTGACACTTGAAAAAAAAAAACCAAAAACCCCAACTGGTTAGGCAAACGTGTCTCCAGTTAAACAGCACAAGGAGCACTTGTTAGGGGTTGGGTCTGAGCTTCATCTGAGCACAGAGGAAACACGGGGGTGGCCTGGGCCACCAGCGCTGAGTCCGCAGCTACACTAACAAAACAGTTAGACAAGATCAGATAAATGCTCTGGAGAATCAAAGCTCTTTTTTTTTTTTTTTTCCAGTAAACATAACTGTATAAGTCTGTAAGTAACCAAATAGGTTCAAAACTCCTTGGGTTTTGCCAGCAGCAAGCTCAGTGATGTGTCAGTCAATGCAAGTAACATTCAAAATGTTATTGATCATAAATAGCAATGAAGCAAAAGGCAGTGTCTGCTCTCGGATGATAAAATGTAAAGAAAATAGCTAAAGTGCCCAATCTGGCTGTTGGCAGATCATTGATGTTCTGGATTGATGTAAAGCCAATGATCCTGAAGAACAGTGATAAACAGACAGATGTTTCAGGGTTTCTGTCATACCCAGACTATTCTATGAGTAAACTCATAATATGTTTATCTCAGGCAAGTTGACAAAAATCACTGGTTTTTTGAGTATGTGTATAACTTGCATGCAAATCACCCTTCCCAGCAGAGGCTGAAGCTGCACAGGCAGTTTTGTTAAACAATCATTTGTATCTGTATGGGCCACAGGAAACATAGCAGTGAAAAGAAGCTTGTTTCAACACTCTCAATACTTGATATTCTTTCTCTGTAGCCAGTGCCAAATGTATTTAGATTCTCAATTAGGTAATCATGGCAGTTCTGTCAAAGAAAATTGCCTACTCTCAACACTGTATTGTGCCATCTTGGTTTTTAGCTCTTGTAGATCTTGACATTTTATTTTGATCATAATGATGATTATCTCTAGCTACAATCTGTCTTTTGATATTAAACATTTAAAAATATTTTTGTTGAAGGAGATATTTAATTTGTACAATTTTGAAACCTCTTGAAAATTACATATTGGAAGCCATAGATTCAAGTCAAAGAAATTATGAAATAATAGCAAATGAGGAAACTCCTCAGCTCTACTCTTCAAATCTGCATGCTGTAGTACAGCATGTACTTACAGGATTCAGATGCTGCCTTTATCGTAGATTGTTCAATACTATAAAATTAGGCCACGGTATGTGGTACATTAGTCTGGTGCTTAGGCGGATTGGGTTTGTGTGGCAAGGGTTTGGTAGCAGGGGAAGGGCTATAATGATGGCTCCTGTGAGAAGCTGCTAGAAGCTTCCCCAGCTCCAAGTCAGACCCACCTCTGGCCACCGCTGAGCCTGTCAGCACCTCTGAGAGTTCATGTATTTAAGAGAGGAAAAATAAAGAAACCTGTAGTGGAGAGAGGAGCAGGATGTGAGAGAGACAGCCAGGCAGACACCCAGGTCAGTGAGGAAAGCTGGAGAGGAGGTGCCTGGAGGAGAAGTTCCCCTGCAGCCTGTGGTGAGAGGGCCGGCTGTGCCCCTGCAGCCATGGAGTGACACGGGGGAGCAGAGACCCATCTGCCACCTGGGGATTACCCCACGCTGGAGCAGGGGGATGCCCGAAGGAGCCCGTGACTCTGTGGGCAGCCCAGGCTGCTCCTGAAGGACTGCACCCCATAGAAGGGCCCCACACTGGAGCAGGACAGAGTGTGAGGAGTCCTCCCTGTGAGGAGGAAGGAGCAGCAGAGGCAACATGTGATGGACTGACCACAACCCCCGTTTCCCGTCCCCCTGTGCCACGCAGGGGGAGGAGATAGAGAAATTGGGAGCAAAGCTGAGTCTGGAAAGAAGGTAGGGGTGGGGGGAAGGTCTATTAAAATCTGTTTTGTTTTGTCTCTTGTTGGGCTACTACAGTTTTATTGGTTACTAATTAATTTGATATTTCTTCCCCAAGTCAAGTCTTTTTTGCTCATGATCATAATGGGTGAGTGACTCCTCCCTGTCATTGTCTCAAACCATGAGCCTTTCCTTCTATTTTCTCCTCTCCATCCCACTTGGCGGAGGAGTGAGTGAGTGGCTACATGGTGCTGAGTTGCCGGCTGGACCTAAACCATGACATTAGGCCATCTTAGTCTTATCCTGGACAGTTTTGTAGTGCCCTATGAGTGATTCAGTATGTTACTGAAAGAAGAGAAGGAAACTTGAAGTTAAATTTAGCACTACCCAAAACAGAGTTGTGAAGTGTTAAGTTTTGAAAATATTCTTTATGCTTCATGCAAAGGCTCAATCAGTTTAGATAAATTATTACTTAACCATCCAAACTTCTACATAAAAGAAAAAGGTGGATCTTCTGCACTTGGCTTTTGTTTGCTGATTAAAGGGTTTTGTTTGCCTTTAAAACCTGCAACACAATGAAGAACAAATTGCCCTAACTGTTTTAATAACGTGATGGATATGCCTCATCCTGATCCATCCACTTCTTCTGAAGTCATTTCTGTACAGCAAAGAAAGGACAGTTGTTCTTCAGGAGAGAAGAAAATGTCAGCTGTTTTTGGGGGATTTCCCAGATGAAATGTAGTGGATTTCCATAGGATCAGCTTTCCATTTATAGACTTCTTTCTTTCATTTCTTAAACGTCCCACTGACAGGCATTAGTTGGTTTCTCCCATGATCTTCCATATGTTATCATTCAAAGCCCCATCCACGCTGTAGGTAATTTCAGCATGCAGAAATCTCTTATATATCTTCCTTTAAATGATTCCTACTCCTTGGCCTTGAACCATATATTAAGGAAATAATTAGTTGTGCTGACTGTCATATGTTGTTTAAATAGTCATTGTGATACGATTAGAGGCCAGAGTTAACAAAGTCAAATGCTCCTTGCACCCCAGAGTCCTACTTTCCAAAACAGACAACAGCCTAAGCCTGCCACTTTTGTCACTGTAGCCACAGCCACGCTGTCCGAACTGCAGCACATTTATCCATTTCTGACATAACTATTAAAAAAAAAAAAAGACAGCATGGAAAATCTACTGTTCTCTGGGATTATTAGACATGCTTAAGTGAGGTGAGATACATGTGCAATCCCTTCTTCAACAAAATGCTGTAGTAGCTATTGGAATAGTCTTTAGAATGTATTTATAGTTGTGCAGTTTGATCTGACAAAAGGAGAGTAGAGCCTTAATCTGAAGTGGTAACATCCTGAAAATACCAGATGAATTAATCTTCTTAACACATCTCATCTCAAGGATTTTGCGTCATATAGTCAAGGGCTTGCTATAATTAAAGCTAACTTAGGAAACAGATGAAACAGACTCCACTAAATAACGTAGTAGAGATTGTAATAAGGATTTTCTGATCTTGAATTAATGTATGTCCCAATCCTGTTCTTCTAAACATTATCAAATGGTACTTCCCCTCCCTCTGAGTTCGCTTAGTCCTGCAGACACTTCCTAATTACATGAACATGTTATTGATGATGATCAGGACCCATGTGGTGAAGGTTGTTTTTCTGCCAAACAAATCATAAACAGCAGATACTTAGAAAATAAAGTCAACTTCCTTAGAGTTGGGCTTCACTGTGCGTTAAATAGCCAATTCAAACTCCACTGGAAAATCATCTGAGGATTTTGACTGACCTCTGATATATGTCCACACCAGTTTTCTCATTTCTGTACCTTGGTGTAATCTCCAGATGAATTACATGCTGGCAAATAGAAATTTATTGGGTTTTATGTTGACCAAGAAATGAGCTGAAATTCTTTCTGGTGGAAGAGGACAAAAAGCTGGCTTCCTATTCCATCAAACATTTTTTTAATGTATTTTGTTAATTACACACCAACCATAGAGCTCTTTGAGAAAGATGTGTTTTATGAAGAAAGAATCAAAATGCTGCAGTCCAGTGCAGTGTACTGACTAATGTCCTTAGCTAGAGGGG
>NW_010251082.1:16049-18853 GCF_000690775.1 Eurypyga helias
GGTCTCAGTCTCCCATGTGGGAGGCAGGGAGCAGAGGAAAGAAAGAGGAAGAGAAGGAAAGGCAAATAACTCTAGATGGATGAAGAAATCTTCACTGAACTAACATGTTTGCTTTTGGATTTCCCTGGCTTTTCTCTGTGCCTCTCAGCCTCAGTAGGTCACTGATCTTCCATGCAGAGGTGAGGACATGGGCAGGGAACGAGTAGAGGAAGCGTGGGGCAGGATGGGGAGAAGCCACAGCGAATGGGATCAGGGCAAAGACAGGACTGTATTGGTGTGTTTGTCAGTAAAGACTTACCAAACCCAAGCTATCTTTGCTTGAAAGATAAGAAGGAAGAAGAAGAACAGAGTTACCAGGCAAACTGAGAACTCTGATACAACAGCAGATGCATTTAGCAAAGAGCTGATTGATTTAGCAGCATGTTCTTTATATGTCTTGATCAGATATGTAAAGTTTCTACCTATTAATCTGATGAAATAGAGGTTTTTAATAGTTTCCTCATCCATTGCATGAAGTAAACAAGCAAAACCATAAGTCAAACCAAGGCACTTTCCATTTCTTCATTGTTTCAGATGATGGGAAACTGTCCTTTGATGAATTCAAAGCTTACTTTGCTGATGGTGTTCTGAGTGGAGAAGAACTGCATGAACTTTTTCAAGCCATTGATACACACCATACTGAGTAAGTGGCCCTTTCTTACTATTACAGTGCTACTCTCTGAGAACAGTAGTCTAAGAACAAAGCTCCTCAGGGAAACTAGGCTGTGTCATATGGCTCTAAACTGTACAAATTAAGTGTTTCTAAAGCTTGTAGAAATACCTGCATGTTCCAATAAATGCGATTTAGGTACTGAGAACACGGGGTGGAAACTGGTTGCCTTCTGTGTTCCCTACCCATGATACTAAGGAAAAGGAGTTGTGGCCTCCTTCAGGCTTAAAATATTTGAGTTCCTCAATTCTTGATCCCACTTCTCTGATTCATTACATGCAATGAATGCTTGGACCAAATATTGAGCAGGTTAAAAAACGAAACAACCATATATAGTAAAGAACAGAAAAAGGCACCCTGTCTGGTGATGGCATGGTGATTGTGTTGCTGCTGTCACTTGGGCGGTTTGGATACCCCCATTACAGTTGGGTTTACCAAGCCACAGAGAAATGAGCTGACTTCACAAATTTCAACAAGGGGAAGTGCAAAGTCCTGCTCCTGGGGAGAAACAACCCCATGCACCAATATGTGCGGGGGGTGACCCAGCTGGAAAGCAGCTTGGCAGAAAAGGACGTGGGGTGGACATTAAGCTGAACATGAGCCAACAATGTGCCCTGGCAGCAAAGAAGGCAAATGGTATTCTGGGCTGAATTAGACAAAGTATTGCCAGCAGATCGAGGGAGGTGATTCTTCCCCTCTACTCAGCATCTGGAGTGCTGTGTCTGCCTCTGGGCTCCTCCATAGAGGAGAGACATGGACATACTGGACAGAGTCCAATAGAGGGCCACAAAGATGATTAAGGGACTGGTACACCTCATAAATGAGGAAAGGCTGAGAGAGCTGTGACTGTTTAGCCTGGAGAAGACTCAGGTGGGATCTCATCAATGTATATAAATGCCTCAAGGGAGGTGGCAAAATAGAAGAAGCCAGACTCTTCAGTAGTGCCCAGTGACATAACAAGAGACAGCAGGCACAAATCCAAACACAGGAGGTTCCTTCTGAACATTAGGTAACATATTTTCATCATATTGATCAGAGGGCTGGAGTACCTCTCCTATGACGAAAGGCTGCGAGAACTGGGCTTGTTCAGCCTGGAGAAGAGGAGGCTCCGAGGAGACCTCATTGCAGCTTTCCAGTGTCTGAAGGGGGCCTACAAGGGTACTGGGAGAGGACTTTTTACAAGGGCCTGTAGTGATAGGACAAGGGGTAATGGGTATAAATTGAAATCAGGGAGGTTTAGATTAGATATCAGGAAGAAATTCTTCACAGAGAGGGTGGTGAGGCCCTGGAACAGGTTGCCCAGAGAAGCTGTGGATGCCCCATCCCTGGAAGTGTTCAAGGCCAGGCTGGATGAGGCTTTGAGCAACCTGGTCTAGTGGAAGGTGTCCCTGCCCATGGCAGGGGGGTTGGAACTAGATGATCTTTAAGGTCCCTTCCAACCCAAACCATTCTGTGATTCTATGATTCATTGTGAGGGTGACCAAGCACTGACACAGGCTGCGCAGGGAGGTTCTAGAATTTTATTCCTTGGAGATATTCAGAAGAATAGCATTGTGTTTTCCTTTCTGGGAGATAACCATACATGAAGAATAGATGTGACTTTGTTGAATGCTACAATTATTAGCTGAGAACAGGTAATGTACCTGGCACAACAGCCGTCAGCAGGAGAGAGATTATTCTCACGGTCCAGGAAAAGACTGGCAAAAAGCAGGGCACAAAAGTCACAGGGCATATATACTGTGAAGGATCCTATTTTCATGTATTTCAAGGAAATAAACAGGTGGAAGACCAAGAAAACATACAAAATTGCCTTTTTCAGTCAGGAGAAAGGGTGTTTTCTTTTTACTGGTTAATATTTGTCACAGAGTAGAACCTAACCATAAGAAAGAACCTAACCGTAAGAAAACATGCTTAAAGCTTAGATTTACAATATCAACAAGAAGTTTTTTGGGTACAGTTTTTCACTTAGTCTTTAGCTGATGAAAGGCTCAGTGCCTGACTTCATAGCTGAAAAGCTTTCTACATCACTTAGTGGAAAAAGCTGGACATGAGCCGGCAGTGTGCGCTGGCAGCCCAGAAAGCCAACCGTATCCTG
>NW_010251082.1:19037-51336 GCF_000690775.1 Eurypyga helias
GGACAGGCTGAGAGAGTTGGGCTTGTTCAGCCTGGAGAAGAGAAGGCTCCGGGGAGACCTTATAGCACCTTCCAGTGCCTGAAGGGACTGCAAGAAAACTGGGGGGGACAACTTTTTACAAGGGCCTTTAGTGATAGGACAAGGGGCAATGACTTTAAACTGAAAGAGGATAGATTTTGACTAGATATCAGGAAGAAATTCTTCACAGAGAGGGTGCTGAGGCAGTGGCACAGGTTGCCCAGAGAGGGGGTAGATGCCCCATCCCTGAACATTCAAGGTCAGGTTGGACAGGGCTCTGAGCAACCGGATCTAGTTGAAGATGTCTCTGCTCATTGCAGGAGGGTTGGGCTAGATGACCTTTAAAGGTTGCTTCAAACCCAAACTGTGATATGATTTTAGGATCTTTAACAGAGGCAAATACACTTTGAATGCTTACCTTTCGCACATTTGAAAGCTTCTGAGAACGCTGTCATCAGGCAAGCATCAAGGTGGAGCATGCCAAATATCAGATGGATATAGCAAGGAGAGGTAACTTAGACTTTGTAATGTAAACACCTTGTTAGTATAGGTTTCCAGCAAAAGAATCACATGAAGCAGATATAATAAGGAGGCAAAAACTTACTCACTGGCATTTGCTGGAGAGGGCAGATTATGTAAAAAGTCTCAAATTAACCAGCTGGCTAAGAAAAGCAGCAAAATGTTCATTGAACCTTAGGAAGTTTTGTAATGCAAGCATTAGGAGAATTATGTACATATCAAACAATCCCCAAACCACCTATTTTGTGGTGTTTTTACTTGCAAATTACCCAAGGGATTGAAGTGAAAATAATGGTTTGTGCCTAAAATTCCCAAGTAGTTTATAGCTGGTTTTTAGTAGGGTAGGGTGAGAAATTCCACTCAGTTGTGTATCTAGCAGGAGATTTGCACAAATTATTTTGTCTTTCTTATCCAGTTAAAATACAGACACTGTCAAACTCTGGACAGATCATTTTATCTTCTCTCTGCTTCACCTCACTGTTTACAAAATGCAGACTGTAGTTTCCTACCCCAGAAATATTTCATAAGCACTGAGCTTATGCAGCGATCATGGTAAATGCCTAGGACAGATGGCTAGGGAAGCATGTCATGATCCGCTAGATCATTTCATGGAGTATCTAAGGATTTCATACCCAGCTTGTCAGAAGAGCAGAGTTTGGGTGGTTTCCACCTGCATTAAATCTTTCAGCTTTGCCAGCGTTCCAAACCTGCCAGTCTGCGTGCATGAGTCTTTGAACTTCAAAGCCTGAAGATAAAAGAGGAAAGGTGGCCGTGGGGTGATATCCATGGGCCACAAGATCAGGAAATCTGAATTCCTTTCTCAGCTCTGATGCATCAATCTTTTTTAAAGACTTTAAAAGCATAAAAGACTTAAGCTGGTTTAATACTTTTAAGGGAACTAAATTAACCAGGTATTAAAACCCCCTGTTATGCGGGTCCTAATGTCAGTCTTGTTGAAGAGAGGTTTATAAGATTATTAACTTTTAAAATGACCAAGGCAAGCTACAGTAACATACGTGTTACAAAGCAGACAGGCTATGGAACACTGATAAAATGAGCAATTACTATTTTCAGTGTGATAACAGGGCAAAACAGGGAGTTTAACTTACCAGTAATTAAGGTTGTGACTGCCTAACTGACTGATCTCTACACCTCACTCTTCAGTGCCGACAGGTGTTATCTTTTTACAAAGTAAAAGAAGAGTTAATTGGTACTGCAGTGACCATACTCACCAGGAAAAAAGATGAGTAGGAATTAGTTACATTAGCATCAAGTTTCCAAAAGATAGGTGGAATGGAAGTTCATTATGTCAGGATGAATTTATATTTACAGTTTGTCTAGACCCTGAAGTACAGGTTATTTGTCCAGAGCAGATGATTGCTTTTATGAAAATTTGCATTAGCTAAGGATCTTTCCTCAGTACATAATTTGAACATATATTTTACAATTTATCAATGTACTTATGTGTGGACAGGCTATTTTTTTATCTCTATTTCATAAAATCTACTTTACCTTTTTATAAAAGTTTAAACATTAAATACATACCAGTAAAGACACACCATACAAATTGATTACTTGGTTGTTTTAACTTCCCTTCCTTTTTCCTTTTGATACAGCCAGAAACAAATGTATAAATATTTGTAAGAACTGGCAATCAAAAAGATAAATTGTCAACAATTAAATTTGTGGAAGGGTCTTCTGTCCACTGAACCATAAGCTAATATAATAACTAGTTTATAGGCCAACTACTAGATATACAGAGTTACACAGAAATTCCCCCCATGGGCGGACCAGCTCATAACTGTTCACAAAGCCCTAATGTAAATTGTTTTTTTTAAAAGCCTCCTATGACCCTGAAGAAACAAGAGGACACTGGACCGATGGGCCAGTGTGGTGACCCTGTTTGTTAATGAAGGCAGGGAAATAATACCAAAAATTAATTCATATATTAAATTAATGTTAATATTCTTAAGTAAAACAAGAACTTCTGATTATTCAGAGATATTGTGCTTCAAAAGCTACATAAAGAGACAGTAGACTACTTTGATTAGGCCATACAGCTAGTGTTCCTGACATGTAATGAGCACAAGGCAACTGCTTCAAGGGGGTAGCAGTTAACTATTCTTCCTTAAATGCGGTTTCCAGTATTGTGGTTACTTAAGACTGAAGTTAAAATCCAATTAGGCATTAGACTTCCACTGAAAGTCACTTTTATTTGTGCTTTCTAGGATCTGATGAAACCCTTGGGCAATACCTATCCAATCACTTGCCATTAAATTGTATTAGGAAGAGGTTATAGAAGGTGCCTGCTCAGACCCCCTTACTCTGCCCACGTAAGAAAAGGCTTTGCGTGGATGCAGCAGGGGTTAGCTCTGGGCTGTTCCAGCCAGGTCTCCAGGTTCTCATTCCCACACATGCAGCACTTAGCACTTGCACCTGCTGCAAAGCACTGCCTTGACTTTTAAGACCCTTACAACAAATATAAAGTATAGGCAAGAAATCAAGTGCAGTTAGGGTTCATATTCAGCCTAGATGCATAATGGTTTAGGTTTTTTGAAGATAGGCCAGAATTAAGCACAATATAAGCATCTGGGCAACATTTTACACTCTGTTGAAGGTGTCAGGAGGCCAAGATAGATCCCCATAGCATGTGGGTAGAACACCATGATTTAGACCAACATGAGGACATGGCTGTGAGCAAAGAAGGAACAAGAGGAAGAGCTTATCTTTGCCTCCCGATCTGACACATATATGACATGTGTTATACATCTGTAATGTCACAGTTGAGAGTTTGTCAGTGCTGGTCCTGAGCCCTCAAAAAAACTCAGTGCACTCCACGTGAAGCTGAGCTGACCTTTATGGAGGCGTTCTGTGAGGGCGAAAGAAGCCCAGTGTGGTTTCTTGCTCCTCTCTCCCCACCCAAGCTCCGCTCCAAGCCATGCAGTGCTCAGCAAGGTGCTGCAGGGCTGGTGGCAGCAACAGGGAGGATGTTGGAGGCAAACGCCAGCCATGCAAAGGCACCAGAAGGATGCGTTACCTGGACTTGTGAATGCTAAACAGCTTGCGTGCAACACAGCATTGCAGCACAGTTCAGCTTCAGAGAAGGTGGTTCTGTAAAAATACAGCTGTTTTGTTTATCTGTGTTATTGCCTGAATAATTGTACTGAAAGCATCAGCAGCACAGATCTTTTTACACGTGGTCAGAAGCATGCAGGAAAAGTTTGAAATCTGTGGCTTATGGGGTGAATGCTTTTACAGCTCATTTCCTTGGTAAATCTGCCCCTGCCTAATTTTAATGTCAACTATGATGAGCCCATGTTTCAGCAAAGCACGAATCCTTGATATGGTTAATGGTTTAGTGATTAGGTTTTAGCAGTCATTGCAAATGTAAACCTCCCTTTTATCCTTCTCCCTTCCCTTCCCCCCACTCATAACTTTTATGGAAATTGTTTTTGCATAATAGCATCCTCAGGGAAAAGGTGTCAGCAGGTAATGAGAGGATTTGGCGAAGTTACAAACAGAGAGATACGCAGAGGATCTCGAGGGAATTCAGTCTGCAGCACTGCCAGAGAGATTGTGCGATAAACGCTTCACTGATTACTGACTTACCTGAGTCAGTGGGGAATCAGACTTGTTTTTCTCACTTTATTCGTTGGTGAAGTCCTCAGCCAGGACTTTCGTTACAAGGTAGGAGGGGTGCTAGAACTATTGAGGCAGACCTCAGGTACAGGCAACCTCCCAAAGGCAGGAAGGTCCCATTAAGTGGCCCACATTAAAGAAAATAAACTATGCAGAAGCCAGCGATCACTTTGGCAAGGACCTGAGAGCCTTGACCACCTGCAGCACCAAGCTTATGCTGGGCATTTATCACAGAACCACAGAATGGTTTGGTCTTTATGAGCAGAGCCCTAGTTCCTCCCCCGGGTCCAAAGAGAAATGCTGAGATCACAGTGAACTCCAGAAGGATGCCAATTTCCCATTTGAGAGCAAAAGGAGGGTTAGCATTGTCCTTGCACCAGTGGGAACCCATCCGACTGCATTAGCCTGCAACCTGGTACTAGGTACTGCAACTAAAATGAAATGCATCTTATATGGAAGCACAGTGCTTCCTTGGAGACTCTGGTTGTAAAGTTAATAATGACCAATTCTCAGTAGTTTAACAGTAGTCTAAGGATAGTAATTATCTGTGCCTTGGATCATTTTCTTTTGTTTCAGTTGGAAGACCTATTATCTCATGTTATTGCTGATTTATCACGGTTCAATACAAGTACACAGAAAAAAATAATTAACTTCTAAGTACAATGAGGAAAAAAGGTTTATTAAAACCAGCGTGACATAGAGACAGGTTTTTTAATTAGGTGAACTGCCGGTGAGTGAAAAGTGGTTTTTCTAAAAAGGAATTACTGAATGTAAAACATTGCAGGAGGAAAAAAATACATTTGGTTTCGACCATTTTTAAAAAAAACAGTTCTTTTAGATTAAATGAAAATTTCAGGCACGTGGTGCAGCACTGACATCAGAAAGGTGTGTTTGCTACTATTTAGGAGACGTAATTGCAGCTATTGCCTTTAAGTCTCAGACTTTTCAAGGCAATAGCTACAATTTCTACAGAAATCAGATTGGAAATGAAGTACAGAGAAAAAGGCAAGATACTGGTGAGAATGAGCTGATTATATAGGTTAGCATTTCATGACTGAACAAAACAAGTTCACTGAGAATAATTTACATAGTCCTGATGCTAACGGATCCTCTGGTCAGACAGACAAGCTGCAAATAGAGTTGCTTGGAAATTTTCCACATGAATGATTATTTTTAATGGGAAATTCATCTTTCTGCAGAAAAAATGAGAATCACTCACACTGGGAAAATTAAACGGTGATGAATAGTTTCAATTGCATTGACCTAAATGGGGCTGATGTCGAATGTTTCATTTCAGTTCAGTTCTTTGGAAGATAATATTGGCTTCCTAGCATAGAATCACAGAAGGGTTGGGGTTGGAAGAGCCCTTAAAGATCATCTAGTTCCACCCCCCCTGCCATGGGCAGGGTCACCTTCCACTAGACCAGGTTGCTCAAAGCCTCATCCAGCCTGGCCTTGAACCCTTCCAGGGACGGGGCATCCACAGCTTCTCTGGGCAACCTGTTCCACTGCCTCACCACCCTCTCCGCAAAGATTAAGAAATGTCAAACTAAGAAAAACATTAAGACAGAGAGAGCTTTAACACACACACGCACAAGATGATTTTGCATTTTGAGCAGTGAGCTCACTGCTTAATTGTAGGTGTAGTCTGAGGGCCTAGTCCCTTCCATAACCTGGGTTTCCCAGAGAATCACAGCAGTTTTGAGATCTCTATCAACATGTGCATTTCCAAGGAGTTTAATAAACAAAGATAAACATTTCATTTTGTGTAACAATAAATAATTTAATCTCAGCTTAAAAAAAAAAAGAAATCACTTGGGGACCAAACCAGAAGTTGAAACATTATCATCTTCTATGGGGTGAAAAGTGAAATTTGTTTCTTGTGGCAAAAGAGCCACCATGATGTTGCCTCTCATCTCCTCATTTTGGTGGCTATGATTCAGACTGCTAAAAAATCATAGCTCTGCAGCCCTTGTACAATTCTCTACAGATTTTAGCATGCACCACAACTTTTAATGGTATTATTAACAGTCCTTTAGCAACACAGAGACTGTTAGAGCTGGGATGACTAAGGTGGCTAGCCAGCTGTGTGTTCTTGCATCCCTGTGAATCGTTGCCTAATGCAAAGGACTAGGTTTTTTTTCCAGACCAGTTGTTAATCAGGAAAAAACCCTTTTATTCTCTCCTCTAGTTCTGCCACACACAGAGCAGTAAGTGAGGGTTCTGAAGTTATCACTTGGCCTGGAGCTAAGCACGAGCAAACTAGGCAGTTATACAGTGAGACACAATTTGGGATGCTAGAACAGCCGTGACCGCACTGCTTGCGCAGTCCAGCTGACCCTGGGATTGAAAAGCAGCAGTGTCCTCCACGGTCCAGCCCCAGGAGCTCCATCCCTCTTTTGCCCCTTCTTCCTCCTCTCCCTTTTCGGTGGCAAGAGGCCAACGCTTGGGCTTGTCCCAGTGCCTCATCCTACTGATGGCAAAAGGCAGTTTTGTCTCCACTGATAACAAACCTTGAACACACCTGAGCAAAAATGTCTTTGCTACTGCAATACAGATGTGAGACAGAATATCCTGAAAATGGAAGTGCACATATAAGAGACTCCTTTACACAACAGCCTCTGTAGTGTTGGAGCACTTATTTTGCTGACTTGAAGAGGGATGGCATGCAGACTTTCCTGATGCAAAGAGCTTGCAGCTTTTTGGCTGAGATTTTCCATGGATGACTATTCAGTTACCCTTTCACATTCAAAGTAATACTTAAATCCTTTCAGTCACAAATTATATGCTTCTACTTAACAATAGGAGATACCAGCCTCAAACTTTCCTCCCTAAAACCAAATTTAGCAAAGACATGTGCAAATGGGACCCAAAAAAAGAGTTGGTTCCAGCCTCTGATATAAATCCTTCTCATATCTGAGAATTAAGTGAGAGCTGAAAATGAAAGTATTATTCTTCTCCAGCTATGCTAGTCATGGCAATGAATTTCCTAAATTAAGCTAGGGCATAAAGTCTGTCACTTAGTACTGGATTCTTCAATAAAATAACTGCTTTAGATGTCAGAGTTCATACTTTATATATAAATCCTGTACTAAAGAGATGTCACTGCCTCTTCTTGTGGTCCAGGGAATATATGCAGGTCTTCTGCTGGTACCTTTGCCTAGAGGCGCTTTTCATCCCAGAGAACCATATGTGTCAGCTCAGTAGATGGGACTGTGGGTTGGTGGATTCATACCAGTAGCTGGGTGGAATAGCTTTAACCTTCCCTCCTCCTGGTTGGCCCCAGTCCACAGGTGACTGTGGAGAGCAGACCGAGAACATGATCACAGATCATAATCACAGAATGGTTTGGGTTGGAAGGGACCTGCAAGATCATCTAGTTCCAACCCCCCTGCCATGGGCAGGGACACCTTCCACTAGACCAGGTTGCTCAAAGCCTCATCCAGCCTGGCCTTGAACACTTCCAGGGATGGGGCATCCACAGCTTCTATGGGCAACCTGTTTCAGCACTTCACCACCCTCTCCATAAAGAATTTCTTTTACTCTTACATTTTGGGCTGCTTCCAGAGGTACCACAAATAGGCGCTTTTGCCACAGTTCATTCACATGAATTTGCTTATGCTTCTGTCACTGAGCAACAAGTATGATCAACTTTGCAGCAATCAGTACTGCTCAGTGGAATATTTGTAACAATTCTTTAGAAATAGCTCACGCTATTAGATAGGGAGTATTTTAGACACAAAGTCAGACTTGTAAAAGGACTGCATTTAGTAGTCAGAAAGCAAATTGAGAGCAGAAGTTTAGAAATTATCATGATGACATGATGTGAATGCATTTGGCTGCACCCTGTGCTTCAGGTGCTTATCAGGAGCGGTGTGCTGGCTCCTGGATGTGAGTCATCCAGCAAATACTGCAAATAACATGTTCAGCATTGCCAGATTATAGGTCTAAGCAGAAGCATCCTTGGCATATGTACCCACTGAAATGATGAACAGGTGCCCACTATAAACCTGAGTACTGAGTTGTGGAAGCAGACCCTCTGGTTTGCACCTAACTCCCGTGCTATTAAATATATTCCAAACCTCTTTAATTGCTTTCATGGCATCCTGCAGGGAGCTCAGAATTGTTTGGATACAGAAAAAGAATTTCTAGGTTCATTCACAACTGTGTTTGAAGCAGCATGTTATTATTTCTAAGAGAATGAACTAATCGGAAACAAAAATCATAGTTTTCCTGCCTAGAACATCATCCCCTTCAAACAGAATGCCAAGAACAATGGAGCTTCAGAAAGTATTTATTATAGAGAAGGAAATACTCTGAGTATGCTAGACTGAAATCCATGCTCTTTATGTCATTTCTGTGTTCTGTCACAGGCTTCCTGAAAGCTGCTGCACTAATCACTTTGGACAATAATTTTTGTCACTATTTAGGTGCCCAATTCTATCTGAAAATGACCTCAGCACCCAAATACTTTTCCATTTTCACTCGGGGTCCATTTGCAGCTGCATCACTTCTGTCAGTAGGACCAACAGTGATGTTCTGATGACAGCACCACTGAAAGCCTCTGAGCTGCTCCCTTACTATATTGCTGAGGATACTGCAGAAGAACAAAGACCAGAATGTATTTTAACATTAAATATGAAAAGAGCATGAATTCGACTGGCTAAAAATGTGAAAGGCTGTTTTAAACATAGTTATCAAGCTCTACATTAAGAAATGCAGAAATGTCTTACAAAGAGAAAGCCAAATTAGGGCAGATAACGCAGGGACGATGAACAAAGAGCAGGCATCATAACAGCAAACTCCTGTCATTTAACACCATCATATTCTGTCACTGCTTTTTGACTCCAGCAATTTTCCACCTTTGACAGTTTCAGTTTGCATTCCAGGAGTGAGCGTCTGGAATGTTGCAAAACCGACCACTGAACTGTGATCAGTAATGCCACAGTGATCTGTGGTGAACAGCCTTTAGGAGTTGCAGACACTTTTTCCCATCACATGGTTTGTTGGCCTAAGTGTTAAGTTTCTCAGCTTCAGCACCAATTCTTACAGACTACGAATCTCATTATACCTGCCACCACAGTCACTGGAAGCATCAAAGGCAAGACTCATTTGCAGCCATCCAACCTGGCCTGTTCAGATGCAGATAAGGTCACCTTTAGTTAATAAAGTTGTGGGAAAATCTCATTTACATCATCAGTTAAAAGTGCTTAGAAGTTTTATAGCCCCGAGTATGGAAGTTTGTGACAACCCAGGATCCTGCAATTTCTGCTCTCTCCCTCATTAAATAAAACCAGATGTACAGAAGTTAGCATTGGTGAAGGTGACTTTAAGGTTATACTGTGTCATCATTTTATTAAAAGCTCAATTAAAAAATCCCATTAAAAAGATAAGTGAAAAAATCCTAAGTGCAATCAGCCGTTCAATATTCACCCCTCAGCAAGATTCAAAAAGGATATCCATAGAATCGTTTAGGTTGGAAAAGACCTTTAAGAACATCAAGTCCAACCGTTAACCTATCACTGCCAAGTCCACCACTAAACCATGTCCCTCAACGCTACATCTTTTAAATACCTCAAGGGGTGGTGAGTTAAACACTTCCCTGGGCAGCCAGTTCCTACTGATCGTGCCACCTTTTGGGGAGTAAAAGCCCCACTTTCTAGGACACCATTCCCAGGTGCTTCCATGGTTTCTAACGCATCAATAACCCTTGCATCTTTGCTGCCACATGGATCTTGTCCCTTACGTCCACTGAGGTGGCAGACTGAAGGACCTCACTAGCACGCTGTCCCTTAAATGTTGGCATGCTGCTCCCAGGCTTAGCTCTAGCAAGCCTGGCTTTATCCCTTTCTTTTAGTTTCTTTAATAATCAGTTTCTTCCTCTCCTTGGAAGAAAGTCGGTACACTAACTTTCAGAATTGAGCTGTAGGTCAAATGTTTTTTCTTTTGATTATTAAAGGCTCAGAGAGAAAATATTGGTTAAGGGAAAAAAATGAAATCTGTTTGAAGTGAACAGGTTTGAATAGTATAGAATACTTGCATACATTTATGGATTTATATAACATTGGCATAGGAATATGGCAATACAGCTATACTTTTCACATCACTAATTTTGCTGAAGTTAGTACTGGTGAAAAAGTTTTGTACGGCCAAAAAGTCTAGGAAATGATGTGTGCTCATGGGCTATGTCTGGTTTTATCCTCCTACTGTACTGGCTGTCCCATGGAGCACTGCTGCCCAGTGAGGACTGCAAACAGGAGAAACGTACTGGGTTTTCCCTCATTTAGCACAGAGGGCTGAGCAGTCTGAGACATGCTGTCCAGCACAGTAGCCACAGAAGAGGATTACAGGCAGGGAAAGACAATTTCTGGTGTTTAGATGGATTTCTACCAGCACTGGGCCCAAATGTGTGAAGCCTAAGGAGCAGTGACTCTGCACCATGATGCACAAGACTGGGTGAGTAACTTCAAAGAGGGTTGGTGAGTAGGAAGGTGCCAGTGGGAACATGATGGGGAAGGGAGGCTGCACCTGCAGCCATCTTCAGAAAGGCTGCAGCAGACGTACAGCCTTTGGCTTAGGACAAGCCCCTCTGAGGCAGCAGAGGAAGGCCAGCGAGGGACAGGCACTCGCATCTCCTGCTACATCCCAGACAGGGAGGCTTCATATCCCAGTCAGGCTGTTCTTTGAGTCCTACTGTTTACAAATCCAACAAGCAAAAAAAACCTCCACATTACTAAGCTCACTAACCTTCTGTACTCTTATCTTTGCAGCAATCTTGACACTGAAGAGCTCTGTGGTAAGTTCTTTTTGGGCAAGAACATAATCTCTACCTGCAGCAGCCCTGTGCAAATGAACATACCATGTGATGTGATTTTTTTTTTTCTGTTTAATCTTCATAGCTCAAACAGAAAATAATTTCCAATGAAAGAACTCCTGGGAAAATGCAGATGACTTATCTTTTCAGACTTTGTCATCCATTACATGCAGAGACTGCTTTGAAAATGTTTTTCTTAGTATTTCACATTCTCTGAGCTTCAAGACCTGTTCTGATGTAAAGATATGTTATCTATCTTATTTCCCTTTCACATGAGACACTTTTAATTAGCTCATCACTATCAGAGGTATAAGTGCTTTGGCAAGTTTGCAAGTGATTGTCATATTAGTACCACAGTGAAAGTAACAAAATCTTCCTCCAATGAGCCAGTAAGAACAGCAGTTTGACAAGTTCTATCATCCTTCATTACAAAAACCCCTCCTTCAAGACCTAGGACACATCTCTCTACCTCCTTCTGGGCTGTGAGTCATTTCCCCAAAACCACAACACCCTGTTTGCTCTCCAGCTGATCTTACAGCACCTGATTTAGGAGCACGACTTGCAGCAAAAAACAAATTCACAGAAAATTTCTTCAAGTCCTCCCACAAAAATATAAAAAACAGATATATTTGTCAAAACCAGCCTCTTCCTGAGGATAAAAAGGTAACCTGATAAATTTTCCTACAGTCAACAATGTTTAAGACCTATAAAAGGTTAAAATACTGCCAAGCTGAATGTTAACTCATCTACTCACCCACATAGCAACTCTCCATAGCCAAAAACCCACTGAGAGGCATCTCAGCCTGTGCCTTATGTATATATGACAAGAGACTCAGCTGAAGTGAGTTAGGTCGTGAAGACTTCTGCTGGTTGAGAACCTGGCCAACCGTGTATAAAACTGGCCAAGGAAGACAGGCATTCTCCTTCCACAAGTGGTTTGCTGCTGTTGCACTGGAGGCTCACAGGAGGTTTGCTTAGCATCTGATCCCACTAGTCACCTCAGGCTGGCCAGAGGGGATTCCCAGCCCAGCACTGGCTCTATTTACTGTCTCTTTTGCTGTAATATGGGCTGCTTCAGCTGCCTTTTCAGTCTTTCATATGTTGCTACTAAGGTGTTTCTCATCTGTGAATCTGAAACTGAGTTTATTCAACATATGTTTAAGCTAGTGATTTTACTGCTCTTTCTGAGTTAGCTCTCCTGGGAAATGAAGCTTCATTTCCATGATACTAATTCACAGTACATTTTCATTCTAAGTCATTTCATTCAACCTCTCAGTAATATCAGGTTATGTCACAGAGCTCCCAAAACCTTATGCTTTTGTGACTCCCCTGAGATGCTCACGCTGACCTCTTAAAAGCCTGGAAGTATTGCTATTTATTGTTTCAAAAAGCTCCTATCTTGATCTTCCTGTCTGCTGGCATTTAGCTGTTGTTTTTTCATGCACTTCCAGGTGATATTGTCTAACACAGTCTCAAGCTTTAACATCAATTTCTTTCTTTTTTACACTTTCTCCTTCCTGTGTTTCCCTCTATTGTCTTTCATTACGCTGACCAAATGGGAAGTTGGGTCATGATTTCTCAGATCTGCCGCCTCCTCCTCTTGCTCTAATCCCTCTGAATTATGCCCCAATTTTACACCCACTCCTTCTGTTAAAATGCCCTTTGTTTTGAGCAGCTATGCAAGGACATCCTGCAACTTACCTTATTTCCATTATTTCTGTTGAAAGTATTTTGTGTGCATTGTATTTGTTAAAAATATAATCACAGTACCTGGAACTAGAAGTTTATCTGGCCAACTCATTGTCTCTGTTCTTCTCAGAGAAAAACAACCACCTGCAACTGTACCCACCTCACAAAAGCCCCCACTTGATCTTATCTCCTCTAAGGGCTTTACCAGAATTATTCATTTTTGTATCAGTGTAATTGGATTTAGTGTATACACATGAAAACTTCATTTCCTGCTAGTAACTGTAGGCTACTAAACTGAAAATCCAGTTTAGAAAGAAAATGTAGATATTTTGAAAACAGGTATGTTTCAGCTCACAAACTGCTATTATAACTTTTTGTCAATTTGACAACTCATTTATTGAAATGTTTTGAAATACTTATTTGGATATTTTAAGTACTCCAGGAATGATTTTGAGGGAGATAATACAAAACTTAAAAATAAAATCATGCTTTTCATTGTAACTCTTGTTCATGTTATATATTTAGTTAGTTAATAATACCATAACTGAATTCAGACTTGATAAAATTGATATTTAATGAAATTGTGATTTTTCAGATCATGAACAGGTGAAGTGGGTTTTCTTCTTCTTTTAGAATATTTTTCCCAGCACTTAGGAGAGTATGAAAATGTTCTATCTGTCTTGGAAGACTTAAACATAACCATACTGAAGGCAATGGACAAAACAAAGAAAGTAAGTAAAAATTGTGACATTTTCTTTACATTTTGTATTTTGCATATTTGAACATGTATCCAGTGTTTTTCTTATCTAGATATACTGATTTGTATTTAAATTCTTCCACATATATATCTTTGTAGCAGAAGTCCAGTAGGAAAAGGATTGTCAAAACGGTAGAGTTTCAAGGCCATAAAGCTGTCTGCAAAGTATTGCAGTTTGGATATAACCAAAATTGGCTTTGTGAATGATCTGAAGAATGTTCTTCATATTGTCATACCAAGGGAGGGTTCCATGTCCCATGCCAAATGTGCGATAAGTCTTACCAGCATATCAACATCTGAAATAGCCCAAATTTGAAAAAATAATCCAAGTTTTTGAAGTAGAAAACATGTTAGTAAAAGATACTAATGACTTAAACTATATCAATGACTGTCATTAAACTAGGCAAGAATCATCTGGAGACATACTAGGGAGTTATATTTATGTTACTGTTAAATATAGATTCCAGGATAGTTTAAAAATATTTAAAAGGTCTGTAATACCACCTCCTGTGTTCCCTGAAGCTGAACACCAGTACTGTCATGATTATAAAACTGTCCTCTGGGTAGCAGCTATGTATCCCTACTACTTACTCCCAAAATATCCCAAAAACAAGCACACCAATGTAAATCACTTGAAAGTATTTCTAGTAGTAATAACAGAAGACATAAAAATTTGGGTTGAGTGAAGCATCCTGACCAAGAACAAGATTTCATTTCCATTTCAGCCATTTTAACTCCCAGAGTCAGCAAAGAGAGGTGTTAGGGCTGTTTCCCACCAGCCAGCGAGGGGACACTCACCCTGGAGGGAAGGGATGTTTTTCAGGAGGAAAAGCTCCGTTTCTCCACCTTTACATCTGATGGGGGATGTAGCTTTGCTGCAGGATGATCCAGTCAGCACTCAATTCATTATGGTCATACCTGCTGATATGTTCAGACCTGCTCGTTCACGCCACATCCCAGCGAGATGTCTGACCAAAAGTGCATCAAGACATTGGGTAATATGTTCCTTTTCCCTGGCTGGACAGTGAAATATTCTGAGCAAGGTGAACAGCTGCAAAAGCTGAAAGTTAAAGCACAAACCAGGGAAGGAAGTGAACCTAGATCTTCCAAACCCAACCTCAGGCCCTCACCGCAAAGCTGTTCCCTGGTAGGTGAACTTGTCAACTACAGAAATGTCAGCCAAAAGTATTCAGTGATATCCTGTGGAGGAAAACACCCTGACTTTTTTCAGTCAATGGAGAGATCAATGGAGAAAAAGCTGTGCTTCTCTAGCAAAGGTGTTATCTTTAGCATTCAGGTGTTTGCAGGAGTGCAGTACTCATACAATTTACATGAACTGCCAAAATAGAAACCTGAAAGTGTGGCTTATTTATTTAGAGTTGGAACCAGTAAGCTGAATGTCTCTCCATTCATGCTGTGTGCTTCCCATTCCTAAGAAGTGAATGTGTGTTGAAACACTGCCTCGTTGAGATGGCCACTAAAAAGTAACAGTTTAGTTTATTATAGCTATGCATAATTTAAAAAAAAAAAATGAGCCATGTGTGTAAACTACTGCTAATGCGCAGGACATGACATCTGATAACGACTGGAGGTAAATAGAACATGGCATTTAAGAATTGCTTCAGAAGTTAATTACAGAGAAGTCTCAGTAGACTAGTAAGAGTTGTAATAAGTAAGCACTGGACTGACTAGAAAATGGTAAGAAAATCTGGAGTATTAACACATCTTTGATTTGTCTGTTTGAAGAACCCATCTAAAAAAAAAAGAAAAGGCAATTTCTTTGGATTTTATTTTCCTGACTGAAGATTCAAGCTTAATGGGTTTTCTCTCTTTCAGGAATATCCCAACTGACTATTTTTTAGAGGTGGCAGAACTAGAGCAAGGCTAACACTGGAAAAAAATACTTTTAATTACAAGTAGTAGACACTATGTGTGAACACAGTCAAACAAAAAAAAGTGGGTGGGCTGGTTATGAATGGCCATTGCATGTCTGCAGAGCAAGGTTTGGAGTTCCCCTCCTAGTGCAAAATAAAACTTTTCATTGCTCTGCCATCACAGCCACCTCATCCCTTGAATATTCACTGAGTACTGGGAGTATTTATCACTGTCTTATGAGCCATCATCCAGTTGGAAAATTCATATATTGAAAAAAGCCCAGAACTGAAGACCTACACTCTGAGAGCTACAAAGACAGAGTGTCTGTGCTGGATTCAGCCAGGAAAGAGTTAACTCTTTCCTGAAGAGAAACTCTTCAGGAGTTTGTTTTGATTTTTTTTTTAACTCTTTCCGTGAGAGCGGCTTCGTGGTATTTTGCTAGCTGGAGTTAAACCACGACAGTATCTACAGTGGCCGAGAGTTTCATTGGCCAGGATTAAATTTCCAAGGACCAAATTCTTCTGTTAAAACCAAAAGTAAAAAATTTCTCATATTGAACCTGAACTACTCTGCAGAGCATGGGGCTAATTACACACCCAGTCCTAAGGGTTGCTGTGAGCTTTCCATTCCTCCTGACTTTTCGTGGATAGGAGAAAGCTCAGTGCCTCTAACTGTCAGTCTCTTCTAAACTTTCCCAGAGTGCATGCCACTTCAGGTAGGCAGCTCTTTCACTTTTAAATGCTTGATATGGAAAGGAATAGCCTTCAGCAGGTAGATGACTGAGTTGCATTTACAATCAACACCCTTCTCATACAAAACCCGTCTTACCAGAGGATGCTGGGGGATCCAAAATCCTTCTCTTTTGGTGCTATTCTCTTTATTTTATTTATCCTTACACAAGGAAAGAAAACATACCTGAGGATTTTTTAGAGGGACTTGATATTTGATCATTTCTCTCCTTAGAATGGAGCGTCTGCATGAGTTGCCTATATGGGAGTGGTTAGGACAGATTATCATTGGTGATGGTTGTTTTTCTTGTACCTGCCAGGTTGGTATTTTCCTGATCAAAGTACAGGCTGGGATAGATCTGTTTATCTTGTTTCTACTTCATCTTATAGACAGGAAGTATTAAAAATTAAAAACCCAGCAAACCTTTACAAAGTCATTGGAAGGCTTGTTCCTTTAAGCTTTTTTTTTTCCTGACATCTTTTATATCACATGACTGCGTATTTAATTAAAATATAATCTTAACTTTTTTATTACCCAAATAAACATAACAGAGCAAGCTGCATTTTATTCCACTCTGTAGCTCACAGTCACATCCAAATACAATTAAAGAGAAACTTTGCAACACACAGCACAGAAAACAAAAACTGCCACTGAGTAGTAGAAGTAGATAAAAATAGACCAGGTTTTATAAAATGCTTGACATCTTGGTTCTATTGACTGATGAATGCTGCAAATCAAAGACTTGCTGGCCAAAGAACGTGTCTTCCTTAAGTTAGCAAGCCATGAAATTGTTGTTGCTATTTGTCAGCTATTCTGTAAGAGCAAGGCTTTCTCTATCATTTTTAATTCTGGTATTGGTGTAATGTATTGCAAATGCAACCTGGTGGTGGTGGTGAACTATTCTGTACTCAGTAAACTAGGAAAAGTTAATTTAATCACCCAAAATGTCATCTTCATGTGTAATGGAGTTGACAGTATAGAAGCATGCAGGGGTCTAAACATAGGCACCTAGTGGTGTTTTAGAAAACCTGGGCTATTCAAGGATGTCCAAGATGTCTCCACAGGCATGACAGATAGGAAACAGGACCTCTGGGAGACTCAGAGGCAAAAGGAGACATCCTTCTTGGGCAGCAGTTGGAAACCACGTGGGTCTCTGTATGGCACCAAGTTCCATATAGTTCTGAGGTTTCCAAAGGATTTTTCCCAAGGAACTACCTCTCAGAGGAAAAGCTGGTGATGACTTACCCTGATCCGACAGTGCCTTTTATCAAAGTTGTAACATCCATTTGAAGTTCACTTTTTGTCATCAGCTAAAGCACCCCCCTCTCCTCCTGCCTCCTGCCTTCCCTTTTGCCAACACCACGGGGTCATTTTCCAGCCACGACTGCTCCCACTGTGTCCCCACTGGCACCCACACAGTGGAGGCTGGCAGCAGAAGCCTGGGGAGAAGCAGGGACCATTTCAGATTACTGTGAACCAAGAAGGATTTTCAGCACAATAAGAAATTATTTAGGCAAATATTTGTTCCCCCCCTTAATCTGTTCCTCTATGTTGTCTTTTCATCATCCTTATTTCACTGTTCTCATTCCATTTCCTTATATCTCTTTTCTTCCTCAAAAATAGTAGATGAAAGCCAGGAAGTGCTTTGGCTAGAATGTTAACATACACTTTTTCAAAATGCAATCGAGAGAGAAGACCTCTAAGTGAACACTCCTGCTGTAAATACAGAGGTACAGTTCTTTTGGAGACAAAAGCACTGCAGACTTCCATGGAAAGGAATGGCAGCAAACACAGGACATGAAGGATGGCACACTGCAAAATTTCTCATTTTCAGACTCTGTAAAGCCTCTTGTTCTTTACTTTGGAAGAATTTTCTTCCCTCCTTTGCAACTATTTTATGGAGAACACCAAATGATCTGTCTGTGACAGCTAGGGACCAGACTCGGTGAACTAGCAAACACCACTTAAGTAGCAGTAACGACAACTTGTTTATACCTAGCATTTAAATATGCAACATATAAACATGTTAAGTTTAGGATGGAAGTGAAACATAATTTGTTGTGGTTTATCCCTGGCTGGAAACAGCACCACACAGCAGCTCGCTCACTCCCCACTGGTGGGCTGGGGGAGAGAATCGGAAGGGTAAAAGTGAGAAAACTCATGGGTTGAGATAAAGACAGTTCAACAGGTAAAGCAAAAGCTGCACACACAAGCAAAGCAAAACACATAATTCATTCAACACTTCTCATCAGCAGGCAGGTGTTCAGCCATCTCCAGGAAAGCAGGGCTGCATCACGCATAACGGTTACTTGGGAAGACAAATGCCATCACTCTGAATGTGTCTCCCTGTCTCCATCTTCTTCCCCCAGCTTTATATGCTGAGCATGATGTCATATGGTATGGAATATCCCTCTGGTCAGTTGGGGTCAGCTGTACCGGATCTGTCCCCTCCCAGCTTCTTGTGCACCCCCAGCTACTCGCTGTTGGGGAAGTGTGAGAAGCAGAAAAGGCCTTGACTCTGTGTCAGCACTACTCAGGAACAGCAAAACCATCTCTGTATTATTAACACTTTTTTCATAGCCCAATGAAACATAGCCCAATACTAACTACTGTGAAAAAAATTAACTCTGCTACAGCCAAAACCAGCACATATTTCTTATTCAATAGAGCAATCAAGTTCTGGAATAGCCTTCCAAGTATTAGCAGCAAAAAACAAACCTAACTGCTTTTTATATGTTGCTTGAAAAACATAGCAAGGGGAGCACATGGTATACAAAAGCAATATGCTGGATTCGGTGACTGACATGGCATGTCTAATTCTTTTCTACTATGAAATCATTAATTTTTCTGCTTTACTTAACAAAACCCCAGAGCTAAGTGAAGTCAATGCAGCCTTGTTATTACTGGAAAACTTCTTGAATAGTCTTAACATAGGAGCCAATCAAAGTAAAATAGAATATTATAGGAGCTAAAAGAGTAAAACAGGGACATGCAATTTAGTTACTGATGGTACATTTACAGTAATTATGTAAATCACTGCACTCTGGTGTGTTGATACCCATTATAAACCAGAATACCTAGATATTTTTTTAATTGCATATTTGAGTAATAGTAACTGTAGTGTTTATGTAAACTATATCGCAAAACAAAATAACTGCAAAAAAAGTTAGATAATCATATGTCAACGGTAGAGTTCCATAACTAACATTCTCTTTGAGCAAAGATAAAGTTATAATTTTTGGTTTTTTGCTTTCTCAAAACCTGTGTTAAATTGGCTGGCACCACTTTTTGCACATGATTAAAATTTTTATTAACAGTTTCCACAGAATCTAGTCTTGTTGTCTTTGAAATTGCACTTTTTACAAATGCACTTTTCAAAAAAATTAATGTAATTAATAGCTGTTGCCTAAGGATAACATAAGGCAGGTATTATTCAATTTATCCTGATTATTAATTTTCATGCATTGGCTTTGAATCCAATTCATTTATTCCTTAGGTTCATCGCTAAGTCAGAATCAGTCTTAAATACCATAGCCATCTACCATCTTCATGTTTGAAAATATCCAGATTCTCCTGGAAATGAAAAGTGAGAACAAAAAACAAAAAAAAATTTTTTTTTTTTGTTCCTTATAAAGAAATAAAAAACTGTTCAGGGTAAAGATTGCATAAAACTGAAGGCAGACATGGATTTTAAGACTTCAAGAGCAGCAGTGGTACATAGTGCACCATGGAGTGTCTGTTCTTCACACTGCAAGCCAACTGGCAAAAATATTGCAGTCTAATGTATTTCTTAACTTCACACAGTTAATTCTTCCTGTATGTGTGATTGCTTTAGGCTGTCTTTTAATGGCAGTTAACTCTTGCACTGGTTTAATTGGACATATATTGTGTCTTCTTCCATTAGAGTGTCTAAGGGGTTTGATTCTGGTCATTATTTAGAAGGTGTAAGAGACCGATTAAGAGATCATAGATGAAGAAGAGAGTTTCAGGAAGAGTGAGTACTTTCTGCATTTTACATCAGAAACATCCTCTCAGAATATTTATCATCCTGCTAATGAAGAAAACTGCAGACTTGGGATTTCTCTGTCTTGCATTAATGGTGTGTATTCACATCCTATCAGTTATATTCAGGTACCTTCAGTGGTTAATTGCCTCTTCAATGGAATAGCATGGAGGGGAATGAGGGTTGGAAGATGTGTAGATTCTTGCTTTTCACAGAGAAGACAAAGGAAAAGGCAGAGCCAGAAAACAAATAGAAGATGTGGCTGCCTAGGCACTACATGCCCTGCACTGCCAGTGCCTATCCTCAAGAATACAAAGTTGAAGGGAGAGAAAAACCCCATCCCACACTTCTGAGCAGATGTTGGCTACGTTGCAGCAAAAAATGCATGAATTGTTGGGCCAAAAGAAGAACAAAATAACATTCTTTTAGTAAAAAAATATTTTCATTTTTCATTCTAAGGAAAAAGATAGCAAAATTTCAAAATTTTATACATACTGCTCATTTAAAGAAATTACAGGTGTGGTGCCACTCCCACCTCCACTTATCACAGGCATTTCATTCAGCTCTAATATCAGACCAAACATACCACTCTAAAATATTAATTGTGCTCATAGGTAGATCTACAAAATGACAGCAGATTCTAAAGCAATTGTTGAAAGAAGTCCTGAAGATTGGACTTTCTGACTAAAATCTGAAGAACTGTCAAAGACCTTTCAGTTTAAAAATACAAAAAAGTGAACTAAAGCAAATGCCTTCAATGCTTTCTTGTGTTGTTTAAATTTCAAAGGTTTATCAAGTTAAAATTTTCATGGGAATTTTTCTACCAATCCTTTCTGAGTAATCAGAGCCTGACAAAGGGATAAAAAGTAGTAACATCAAAATATCAGAGTAATAAATGAACTTGTTACTAAGCTCCAGCTGCACTAGGCTTTTAAGAACTGTTCCTATTTGCAGGCATAGTTGTTTCTCATAGTCTATTTTTCTAGCTGAAAAAGCTGTAAAACTGATTTAACACAGTCTGTAAATTCCTAAAAAGAATCTTCCAGAAGTTTTTTTTTTTCCTTTGACCATGGATGAGTTGTCATAAATTCCATGGGTTGGGGTTTTTTATTCCCTAATTTTTTGATGACAGACACATCAGTGGTTAGAATTGCAGTCTGGGTCCTTTTTGCATAAATCCAGGTACTCAACTGTTCACCAGCTCTCTGCTGTAAACTCGTTTGGAGAGATGAATGCTGGTGACAGTGCTAAATATATCACCAGTTGCACCTTGCTACAAGGTGGAGAGAACCCTATGGCTAAACAGTTAATGTCTGGGGACACTATTAAATGAAATACTGGAATTTCATTGCATAGGATTTTCTATCTTTAAAGATAGTGACTGTTAGTGCAGTCAAGTCAAACACCGATAAATCCAAAAAGCTGCAAGTGATGAATTCTGAGCAGTCATGCAGGGATATTTCAGAGATTCTCCCCATTCCTCTCCTCTGAGCTCCTTATCAGAGTAATGAAGACTCTTGGGAACTTCTTCGCTTTTTTTTTTTTTTTTGTGGAAGTTTTATACCTACTGGGTCGGAAAGAGACAACACTCAAATTTTGCTGGTAGCAGAGAAGATGTGTAAAATAGTCAGAACTGATAAAAAAAGCCCAAACATAACCTGATTTAAGTTAATATCCATGTATTTAAACATAAAAGTGCATAGAAATAACTTCACAGCAGGAAAAGAAATAGTTTCTTGTCTCCAAGCTACATGGCACACTTAAGAGCAGTTAAACAGGAGTTGCTTTTTATCCGTGCATGAATTCTTGTGTGCTGCTCTGATGGATGCCGTTACAAACATGTTTCCTACAGTCACCCATGGCTGCCTATTTTATTTCACTGCTCTACAACCACAGCATTGCACGTGGTTGTAGAGACTCACTATTCCAGTCCTCTAGGCAGAATTTAAACATGTAATTTATTCCAAATGTAATACTTTGATAAACTTGTAAAGTTTGTGGCACATTCTAAAATCGAAGTTAAATCTATTTAATAGTTTGGCATGTTATGCCTTTGCTCACTCTTACAATCAATATGCTGTAAAAGTTGCATTTGTGTGAGTTCTACACAGTGAGCATCCCTTCCCCTGGTTTCTGCTGAAAATATGATTTTTTTGTGACTCTGTTCTGATTCCATCCTACAATCTGAATTAGATCTTAGTCACCTAAATGAAAAAGGCCTGAAATCTCTTCCATTTAAGTACAGTTATTCTGACTAATTTTATATTCTCAATTTAAAGTTGTAACCCAGGGCATTGTCCCACTAATGTAGATCTAAACACGCAGAGCAGGATGCATTTCATGATCTAGGGGAATTTAAATAGATTATTCCTTACTGAGTTTTACTCAATGATAACTACTTTTCACTTGCCTTGGGGGTTTTCTGTAAAGGTAAGAATAAATAATTTTTATGAAATTATTTTGATGCAACATATAAAATAGGAAACAGAAAATTGCAAAGGCATATAACAATAATTAATAACTATTATAAAGTAATGTTACAAATAAAGTACAAATAAGCTATAGAGTGTTATATAACATAAATGGCTATATAGATAAATAGCAATATAGAAAAGAGAGGTCAAAGGGACCCGGTTTGTTCAGCCTGGAGAAGAGGCTGAAAGAAGATGTAGTTCTACTATCCAGAGAAGGGTTAGAGAAAGCAAACCAACATCATCTTTTTCAGGGGTGCATAGCAAAAGCACAAGAGGCAACGGCTACAGTTGGCAGAGGGAAAATGCTGAGCAGACATACAGAAAATACTCTGCGCAGAGAGGGTGGTGCAGCAGTGGACCAGGGAGATGCTGTATCTCTGTCCTTCAGTGTTCCAAACTCAGCTGGACACGTCCTCAAGCAGCCTGACCTAGCTTTGAAGTTGGCCCTGATCTGAACGGGGTCTGGCTTAGATGACAGGCCAATGTCCTTTCCCACTAGATTTTTGGGTCTCTTGCCTAAGCTCCCACCCCTTCTGAGAGATTTCAGAATTATGTTTTGTACCAGCCAGATCCTGTTTGCTCGGCTGAAGTAGAGCGAACACAGATATCTCCCTCCTTCCCCATCTCAAGGAGCTGCCCTTCTGGTAAGTGGATCAATGTGGTGTCAGGTCACCCAAGGGGAGAGAACCAGGCTGGTACCAGGGCTCGAGAGGACCAAGTCCTGAGATGTGGACTCCCTTAAGAGATAGCTAAACCCTACCTCCTCCACCTTTATAAAAAAAGAACCCTTCTGCAACTTTTAAGATAGCCATAAGCAAGTTTTAAAGACCACGATGACCTTTTCCACAGGGAAATCATTAATTATGTGTATTTTCAGTTGCATTAATGGAAACTCAAACCTTAGCCCCTTACAAAGGTCGCAGTTGTCTCTTGATGAAGAAGATGTGGAAAATTACCCTCATTCACTCACAATCAGTAAAACTAACAAGCAAACCCATATATTAACGCAGACGTATTTCATCTGGACTGCCCAAACTGCTGTGCAGTATAATTTATATACTAATGGATGGCAATTTACAGCTAATGAAATTCAAGAAACAGGCCATTTTTTTAGTTTATGTACAGATGCCATCAGCGGGTTCCATTATTAATTGATGGTGGAGCATGAGGACACTAGAAATGCTGGGCATGCCAGGTAAGCTGATTATACCATAATATACACTTAATAAATTGATACACATTTTTCTTAATTCAGAATGAATATTTTAGAATTTTAAATATAGGTGCAAACTCTTCTAATAACCAAGCTCCAACTCCCAGAATATTTAGATGCATTTCATGTAACTGTAAAATATATAGATACATGGTTTCCAATAAAATTAAACCAATTAAAGGCACAAAAATCAGTCAAAGACTGATAAATTCAGAAGGCAATCTCTTTAGCACAGGCAGTCCTTCAGCCAAGCTGCTGGTGGAGGTTTCCAGGGTAGCATTGCTAAGCACGTGCCCTGCTCAAGGACTATTCCCACAATCACTGTCAGAGGCATGCCGGTGGGCTCAGTAAACATCTTTTCACGAGAAAGGTTCTGAATAAAAACTATAAATTCACTTCTGCAGTTGTTAAACCTATCTTTGTTTTTCCACACTTAAGAAGTAATGTACTGCCATCAGCTGGAGTTAAGAAATTTAAGGAAAAGGGGGGGGGGTTGAGCAGAAACTATGTTGTGCCACTGTGTACCTGGGCCTGTCAGGTTCGGTGGGATCAGACCTGGAAATTCAGAGGTCTTCTTGTCCAGAAACATAAAGGTTGCTTATATGGTTTCCATGTTTAAGCACAAAAACATCCAAACTGCCTCCTTTCTGAATTATGTCTGATTCTTCCCTCACATATTTCTAACCTAGTAGGTAAATCCTGACCTTTTTTTTTTCTTTCATGTAATTTTTAGGACTATCAGGAGGCTTCCAACTTGGAGCAGTTTGTGACTCGCTTTCTTTTGAAGGAAACACTGAACCAGCTTCAGTCCCTCCAGAGCAGCCTGGAATGTGCCATGGAAACCACGGAGGAGCAAACTCGGCAGGAGAGGTGAGCAAACCTTCTGCCCAGCTGTAGTGAAGGGGGTGAGGAGTGGGGTCACCATGAACCCCCAAGACCATTTTACATTTCACCCAGCAACCTGATGTAATAGTAACAGGAAAAATAAAGGATACACTTTTTATTCCATATAGGAATTCATTATTAGGAGTTTTCCAGAAACTGAGTACAGGCAGGTTCCAATCTCATCCTGTGATTGGTTGCATGTAGCAGGACCATTTTGTCTTGTAGCAGGACCTACATCCTAGGATCTGCTCCTGTGACTTCTTTATAAGTCTGTTTAATATCAAGTGCAGAAACCAGATCACTGCAATTTGAAGAGCTCTGAAACTACTAACACACTGACTGTCTCCTTGTTTGGCTCTTCCACCTTCATGATTTTTTTTTTCATTCCTGGTTTCACAATGATCCCAGTGTTAAGAGCAGAAATAGCCAGGCTCTTGTGTGTTAAAGCTTCTTTCTAGAGCACGGTGTCACAGTATTGGTTAACATCTAGCTCTACAAACTCAATCACCTGCGTAACCTGTGGGTTAGCTGAACTTAATGACCTCACAGACTAGGGTTTACAGGATCAAGGATCAAAACATTTTTGAAAAGGTACTTGTCTTTATGGATTTGTTTTCCTCAGTATGCTATTGTTAAAGATAATAGGAAAAGCAAAATACAAGCTCTTGTGTTTCATGGACAAAACAGATCTCAACATTTCCTATCTTTTAAAATGCACTGCTTTTTCATTCTTTCATTTGAAAATGTCATCTTCTTGTTTGCTTTGCTTTTGGTTTTGAGATCTCTGAAGTACACGAATAATAAATACATGAGAGTTTTGTGCCAGCAGCTTGACTGCAGGAACAAGTAGGTTTTGAAATGCACCGAGTATGCACAGTGTATCATAGAATCATAGAATCACAGAATGGTTAGGGTTGGAAGGGACCTTAAAGATCATCTAGTTCCACCCCCCCTGCCATGGGCAGGGACACCTTGCACTAGACCAGGTTGCTCAAAGCCACATCCAGCCTGGCCTTGAACACTTCCAGGGATGGGGCATCCACAGCTTCTCTGGGCAACCTGTTCCAGTGCCTCACCACCCTCTCTGTGAAGAATTTCTTCCTGACATCTAATCTAAACCTATCTTCCCCTTCAGTTCCACATAGGTCTTTCCAGGTTACCCCCCACACAACTGATGGGAGAGACAGAAGTCTTTAAAGGCCAGTTCAGAGCTGGAGCCTAACTTAGGTGCTTTCACAGCCTCTGGAGTAATCATTGACTTCTTCTCTGATTTGCCTTTTAGGACAGCCTCTCTAGAAATCGTCTGGAAAGACCACCTGAGTAACTCAAACCACTCATTTGGGTGTATAGAATTGGGTGATATGAACATCCCTTTCACTGACAGCTTTCTTGTCTGCACTGGCTGTCTCGTAAGGCACTGCAGAGACTTCCTTCTCCAGTTTTATCAGGACAGTTATCTATTGTCCTCTTGGATGGCGAATATGGCAAAGAAAATGAGAAGGAGGTGTGACACTGTTAAGCCAAATACCATCTTCCCCATTTTCTGAGGTAGCAATAGAAAAGCCAGGCAAACTCAGCACTTTAGCTCCAACTATTTTGGAGAAAATGAGTTAGTTCTAGTGCAGATGCCCAAGTCTCTGTGTAAAATCATCTTCAATATTTTTAACTTAACTCAGGGGCAAACTGTCTGAATCAAAATCCCATTAAAACATTTCTAATTTAAGAGTGCTCACAGTGGGTAACTGCCATAATTTGTCTTACCATGAAGGGATTTTATGCTACAGAAAACACCTCCTTAACATAGTCTGAGCTTTTGGTGAGCTTTCATTCTGTGCTTCAAGAGACCAGAGAGCTTTCTGGAGACTCGGGAATTATCTACTGAAGTGTTTATTTTAATGTATGATATTCTTTACAACCACTCATCCAACTAACTGTTCAAAACTAACCATAGTCCTGGTCCTTCATTGTTCTCCAGACGGATGATGAAGAACAACGACGTGGAGACAGCCTTTAGTCCCCACACAAACGCTCAAGCTTCAGCATCGCATACAAACATAAGCCATTTCTCTATCTGCTGCATTTCAGTACTGGTCCCAGAAATGCATCTGTCCTCCATCTAATATTAGCTAATTCTCATCAGTTTTCCTTCCTTATTTACAGATACATGTTGCTGTTTATCTTCTCAATCTTTAAGCTGAAGGGGTCAATGTTTGAAGTTCATATCTCACTTTTCTCTGTTCTTGTGACCCCAGTTCCTCTGCAGAGATGCTACAAAACTCCCGTGAATGAAGAAATGGTGTGAATGGTTCCTTAGATCAGGTCAGAACTACATCACGGATAGATACTGACCTCGAGCTTTCTCTCCCTAAAAAATAGGTTTACACCAGCTTAACCCCTCTCTTTCTTTTTTTAACTTCTCTAATGACTAGCAGCTAATGACCTAAACACAACTAATTAGTAATAGCAAAAATCTGGAAAATAATTCTGTGGTCTCAATAGGTACTACTCTTTTTTTTAATTCAATGGGCAACATGCAAGCACATGTTGTGAGAACAAAAAGAGGAAAGCTCTCCCATGTGTTTTACCTTGTGAAGTCTCTTGTGTTTCTGTGCAGACAAGAACCAACAAAACCAGAAGTGTTCTCAGTTCAATGGCCAGGGAAACGCTCAGCTCGAAGGCTTCAGAGGAGCAACAGCCTGTTGCCAAATAGCTCTCATTTTAGCACAGGTATGGTGTTTCACATTTTAAAGATATTTAAAACATATGCATACACACATGCATGTACATAAAAATATACATGTAACTTCCTCTCAAAATTTAATTTAGACATGGTAATTAAGATACTTCACTGACAGAAATCAATCTTCAGTTTAATATAGAAGGTATTAGCTCAAACTCTAAGGAAAATAAATAGGTAGCCATAAATCCAAACTGATAAGCAATAAATACATAATTATGGGCTAAACTGTGGTATCATTTTGGGACTGTGGGTTGATTTCTTAGGTAATACTTGTAGGCTGCAGATAAGAGTGAAAAGGCTATAACTTCTACAGAACAAAGTTCTCTACTGTGACTTACATCCCAGCTGAGGGGAACAAATAAGAAATAGAGGGGAAAATACAAAACCTGAAGGCAAAAAAGATCATACAGAAAAAAAAAAAAGAGAAATGGCATTTTTGTTTTTCATTAAAAAAACCCACAAACATGAGAAGTTACTTTGGTAAATGGGATTCTTTCAAGCAGTGACATTAAGCATGAGGCAGCAGCAAAGGCATCTCCAGGGTTAGTGATGTCTCTCAGAATCAAGGTATGAAGATGACTGAAACACCAAAGTATGTGGTGGGTCAAGCTCTTCTTGACCAGTCATCTCACTGCTTGCAGGCACGTGCTCACCTCTTCCTTTTTCACCTTCTTTTGAAGACCCCCCTGTCACTCACATTCATGACTCACTTTCTGCCGCTCACCAAATGATGCTGTTTGTTCAGCGCAACGATGCAGGATGATGTCTGGTCCCTTGCTGTGAGTTGCTGGTGTTCGTAACAAAAAAGGTCACATAGCCTTGTCGCTGCACTCCTAATTCACAGAGTTCAGAAGGAACTGTACACGCTGTAGGTGTGTGTGTGCACTCAACACTCAAGGCAGCATTTCTTTAGCCTTTGTACTTGAGCCACACTGCCTCCTCTACACATCATACCTGTAGTAGGTCCCCAGCATTAAGGTTTCTTTCTTTGGTTAAAAAATAGTCCAAGCGCCACAAGAACTCTCAGCTGGAAAATGTGCAGGTTAATAAATGCGCGCATCAAAAGCATGTGTTGAAAAATCCTCAGTTTTTGATAAACAGCCTTCCTGTATCCTTAGAGCAATCACTTACGGACACATTAAAACCGTGGGTGATGCCAGGAACTGCTCTTATAATGCACATATCTGTTTCCTTGAATATTACCCTTTCCATCCGTTAGTCAATTTTCTTGAGACCTTAGCAAAGCAAAATTGTCCAGAGGCTTTGGAGAGTCTCAGAGATGCTTGTGCCTTTGTAGAACAACATTTTCTATCTTCACCTTTGCTGTATGACATCAGGTCATTATACAGTCATGAGTATGACAGCAGTAGAGATGGAGAACTAGGAATTCCCCTGAAGGGGGCACATCCTATCCATATAGAGAGATGAGACACAATTAACAGCCAATGTCTTTAGTATAACCTGGGAAAAAAAAGACCTAAGAGAGTTATTATGATGAAACATAATCAGTCTTGAGTTGGTCAAAATTTGCAGTCACCACAGGCATAAATAACACATCTCAAAACCAAAATCTCATTCTAGAAAAATCTGGTGTAGGAAGGATCAATCCTAATAATCAGATTGCTGCAATTCATTGAGCACCTAGGAACGCTGTTTGGTTACGGAGGTAAAGAAGGATCATTAGCTGCAAGGGTCATCCAGTTAACGTTATTAAATCAGTTATAGAGTCCACTGCGAGATTACATTCATGTAAACAGCATGTTGCAGATGAATGTAACAAAGCTGAAACCCCCCCAGAGTGGAAGTATAAAAACAGCTGTTGCAGCTAAATGAACCTTTTGTGAACGAAAACCCCTTATTCCCAATGCATACAAGACATTCTATGATTATGTTAGGAGACTCCTTCAGGAATCCCTCTGTACCATGATTCCCCAAAACCCCATGCTAGAAACCCAGATAATTTAGCTGCACATGTACACCCAATTAATTATTTTCTGCAGTTCATGAGAATGTATTACTTTATTGGGAAGGAACATATATACTCTTAACCTTTGAATAATCCTGGAATCTGATGGAAAGCATTGTGTCAGGACCCTGAGAACTCCAACAGGCTGACCACGGCAATGTCCTCGCAGTTGGAGCCCTACAGCAGGGCTGCTGTCGCTGCAGGAGGGACTAAGATCCTATCACCTAAGCTGGTGTTCATAACAAGAAAGGGCATGCCAGGATATTTAAGGCAGTCTTGGCTGCCTTTCTTTCACCTTCACCAGTGCTCACAGGGGAAGGAGGAACTGCAGACAATGGGATGTATTTGAAAGGATTCATAGAATCACAGAATGGTTTGGGTTGGAAGGGACCTTAAAGACCATCTAGTCCCAACCCCCCTGCCATGGGCAGGGACACCTTCCACTAGACCAGGTTGCTCAAAGCTTCATCCAGCCTGGCCTTGAACACTTCCAGGGATGGGGCATCCACAGCTTCTCTGGGCAACCTGTTCCAGTGCTTCACCACCCTCTCCGGGAAGATTAAGAAATTTCAAGCTAAGAAAAACATTAAGACAGAGAGAGCTTACACACACACAAGATGATTTCGCATTTTGAGCAGAAGGTGCTCAGGTTATGAGCTGGTTCCATCTGCAGAGGAGAGTTTTCATCTTTTCAGGTATCAGCATGATTTCAAAAGCACTGGTATTAATCTAGAATGTAGTTTTCATTCTGTATTTGATTTCTATTATATCTTTAAAAAGTAATTCATACAGTCAAAATCATGCTTTCCTTTAGTTACACCTAAATGAATACTGAACTAGTTGCAGCACAATCTTTGAGAAGCAGAATAAATTGCGAACTAAGCTAAACTTTTTTACGAAGTAAATGAATACACGATGTTCCAGCACTTAGTAATATTTTATAAATGTTCATTATTTATCTTTTCCAAACGTTGGATTGAGGAAGACAGCCAGTGGATGACCCAGATAAACAGACTCCAAAAGCTGATTGACAGGCTGGAAAAGAAGGTGTGTGTTTGTTGTTTTCGTGTTTTTTCTCTCACTTTCAGTAAAGCAATCCTTAAACCACAAACGCTTTGAACGTCCCAGTCACAGCCTTTCCAGTCAATAATGAGTGAAACTTCAGCATCACCTAAGAAAGCCAACACACATTAAATGCCTAGATATTCCTTTTACCTTCTTCTTTCCTATTTCATGAGAACATGACATGGTTTTCCCATGCTCCCCTTTCCCCTTCCCATCACTATAGATCCAACTTTTCATAAAGATCTGAAAAATCGCATTACTCTGACTGGAGGATGTTACTGTATGTAGTTACGCTTGTTTTGGGGAACATGGGACAAGCCTCTCTTTTTAGGATATGATTTTTTTCTCTTCCTCTCCACACATTCCCACTAAAGCTTGAAAGAAAGGTTTTTTTCTTCCTTCCCCTTCCGACAATACTGATTTATAAAAATTGAAATGCTTTCCTACTGCGTACAGTTCAACCAAAAGCTGATGCAAATCCCACCATCCTGCCTGGGAGCTGCGGGAGCCACAGCAGCTCCGGGGCTGCACCAGCCCCCCAGAGCCCTGAGTCTGCCTATAGGTCCCATGCCAAAGCAGAGCCTTCCAGGAGTCTGACAAATTACCAGCCTGATCCAACGATACAAAGCCTTCCCAGGGCTTGAAAAAGCCTGAGTAACATCTGTCTATACAGAAAATATGAATTTATTTTGTTTTCAATCAGATTGACTGCTACCCTAGGTTTTAAAAGTTGGTTTACGTCTGTGTGATGACTTCTTCGGAGTTTTTTGGAGAAGAAGGAAGAGCAGGTGAAAAAGGAAGGTATAAATCCCTCTGTTGTTCTCTGCATAAAGTGTCCCTAATGAAGGACAGACAGACAATTTCAGATAGATGCTAAGGGAGTGGCTGAATTTAGCAGATTTTGGGCCACTGTAGATTTCTTCCTCCTGGTCCACTTGAGGAGAGGTTTTAAGTTGAAGCCCTCTCAGACCCTGGAGTTGCTCCTGTCCCAGCGGGGCTGATGCTCACCAGCAGCGTGGCTGTGCGTGCACTCCCAAGACACGGATTCACACACACCACCGTGGGTGCCTTCAGCAGCACTGCAGACAGGCAGCCCTTGCAGAAACATGATCATGCAACACCCTGACCCTGTTCCTTCTTCCCAGATGACCAGGATGGATGGTCCCCACTGAACATCACAGGCTTCAAGTCCATCTAGTATTTGTGGCTGGACCCATGCTCCTTAGACCTTGGGTCCTGGCAGACATGTATCTCCTCCCACTCGCCCACTAACCCAGCCTGAGTTCAGTAGCAAATTCTACACACCAAAGATGATATAGTTAAGTATGGGATTTAACAAGAAGACAGACTAAACAGTCATGACCTAGCACAAGGCTCAGCAAGACAAGCACACTGACTTTTCTCTGCCACTGCTCCTTCCCGACTGAACAAACTGTCCCTAATTACATATCCCCTTTGGTCCCAGTTTGAGACCAAAATTTGGTATTTCTGTTATCTCAGTCTTATTACTGGGTGACTGATAATGGTCACCCCCAGCACTGCTGGCCTTGTAAAAGACTGCTCCCAAAAGGAGCACAGTATTCCCTTCGCTTATCCCTGAGGTCTGACAGTCTCTCGCATCGCTTATCCTTAACCAGCTGTGAAATTCAGCCATTCCTTATGGCCCTGTCTGCCACTTCTGTCAGCTTCTCACTCTGCTTTTTGCTATGCTCAGCAGCTCCTCATGGTCTGCTCAGTTCATTAAGCCTCTGGCCAGGGCATACTCATCTGTCTGCACACAGCAGCTTCCTCCCAGAGGTCCTTTCTGCATGAGAAAAGCAATTACACAGCAGTTGTCACATCAGTGACATTTTAGTAGCAACTGGATTTTTTTCTGAATAGATATGAATTGGATCTTGAAATGTCAAAGTCCG